>NC_056729.1:1442316996-1442496996 GCF_019279795.1 Protopterus annectens | reverse complement strand
TCAACAGTGTGACCTTAGAAACTGGCAAGCCCATTCTCACCTCAGCAAAAAGAAACGAACAGCTGTTCTGATTTTCTAAATCCTTTGGTCCTGTGGATATAGAAACGCAGCTGTCTATGCACATCCAATTCATGGAATGTATACTCTGCTTTACTGGTGTGATTAGGGAAGAACACTGGCAATTCAATTGTTTGGTTTAAGTGAAACTGAGAACAGACTTTAGGAAAAAAAGAAAGATTAGTCCGGAGAGAAACCCTGCCTTTATGAAAAATTAAATATGGGGGTTTAACTGATAGGGCTTGTAGTTCAGAAACTCATCTGGCTGAGGTTATTGCCACCAGAAAAAGAGTCTTCCAAGACAGGAATTTCAACTGACAACTATGGGCTGGCTCAAAGGGTGGCAAAGTAAGTCTAGACAGGACTAGATTCAGATCCCAGGGAGGAATGGGGTCTTGAACAGAAGGTCTTAACATCATGGAACCCCTAAGAAAAGATTTGCACAGTTTGTGAGACATAAGACTGGAATCATTAATCCCTGCATGAAAACTGGATATTGCTGAGTGTAGCAGCCGCTGAGCCCTGGTGAAAGAGTTCTGAAAGCAACTCAAACAATAGTAATGGGAGCTGCAAATGGATCAACTTCTCTGTTGTGTGCCCATATAGGAAATCTCTTCCATTTACTGTGATGCAATTTTTTAGTCAAAGGCTTGTGAGAAGAGGTAATAATATGGGTTACAGCTGGAGGCAGATCATGAAGCCTGACTAGTGACAGAACTGCAGCAGGCAAGCTGTCAGTTTGAGAGTGTGGAGACTGGGGTGAAGAGAACCCGACATGTGTGTCAAGAGATCTGGCACTGGGTTCAGAGTCCATGGACAGTCTAACAGGTGAGGCTTGAGAAAAGAGAACCAAATCTGATGAGGCCAGTAAGGAGTGATGAGGATCATCTTGCTTCCCAACAACATTGCTTTCTGAATGACCTTGGGAATGAGTGGAAAAGGAGGAAAAACATAAAGGAGTCCCGGGGGCCAACTGTGGACGAGTGCATCACTTGGAGACTCTCCCGGAGGAGGAGGAATGAGGGAGAAAAAGGTGCTGCATTTGGTGTTGATGGGGCTGGCAAAGAAATTGCATCAGGGTTGCCCCCACTTGTGGAAGATCAGATGGGCTACTTTCTGGTTCAAGGACCATTCGTGAGGTAACAATATTGCCCTGCTTAGCTCGTCCACTATCACATTGGAAGTCCCCGGGATGTGCATTGCAATGAGAAAGCGTTGGGAAGAAATCGCCCAATTCCAAACTCGCAGGGCCTCTCGACTTAAAGGGTATGATCTGGTCCCCCCTTGTTTGTTTAGAAACCAAACCACCGACATGTTGTCTGTCTGGATAGCTATCATCCCTAGAGGGAGAAAGTTATTAAGTGCTTGCAATGCTAGAAGCACCACACTCATCTCTAGGACACTGATATGCAGATGGGCCTCCTGATCTTGCCATGTGCCTTGGACAATCCTGCCAAGATAATGCTCCCCCCACCCTATCTGGGAGGCATCCATGGTCACAGTGGCAACGGGTTGGTGCGGTACAAAGGGAGTCCCTGTGGTAAGATGACCTGGCTGAATCCACCATCGTAGATCCTTTTTGCAAGAATCTGTGACCAGTATCTGGTGATGCAGAGGCAATTGCTGAAAGGACCACTGGAATGACAGGAGCCATTGGAGTATCATCATATGTAGTCTTGCTAAAGGTACCAAAGTTATGGTCGATGTTATAGTTCCAAGAAGCTGCAACACCACTTTCACTTTAACTCTTCAAAGGGGAAGTATCCTGTAAATTTGCTGTGCAAGATTCTGTATTCTGTCTGTAGGTAGACTGGCTATCATAGAAACCGTGTCTATGTTTGCTCCTATAAATGTTATAGATTGAGTGGGCAAAGCTGAGGATTGTTCCCAGTTTATAGAGATTCCCAACTGGGAATGTGGAATCTCTTGATTGAACTAGATGATGGCTGGTGGTGGCAGTCAGGAGCCAATCATCCAGGTAGGGAAGACTTGGATTCCCTGATGCCTCAAATGAGCTGTCACTACTGCCATGCACTTGGTGATCACGCGGGGAGCTGTGGTGAGACCAAAGAGCAGCGCCCGAAATTGGTAATGACTGGCTCCCAGCCGGAAGCATAGATAACTCCTTGATGCTTTGTCCATCATTATGTGGTAGTAGGCATCCCAGAGATCTATTGAGCACATCCAACTGTCTTTCCCTAACAGAGGGAGTATGGATTGTAGAGTGACCATTCGGAACTTGGACTTCTTTACATACTCGTTTATCCTGCTGAGGTCTAAGATGGGTCTCCAGTCTCCTGTTCTTTTTGGAACTACAAAGAACCTGGAGTATGTTCCGAATCCTGTCTGGTCTGCTGGGACCTTTTGGATGGCTCTTTTTAATAGCAGCTTTTCTCTCTCTATAGCTGCTTGATCCCTGTGATTGGGTGGCACATCTGGGATCCTTTTGGGGGGGGAGGCGAGGTGGAAGGGAAAAGAGTATAGAGTAACCTCTGGTGATAATGTCTTGCACCCTCTTGTCTCGAGTGAGATTTAGCCAGGCTTCTGGGTACAAGAACAGGCGACCCCTGACCGGCACCAGAGAGACACAGTTGGGTTCCACATCAGGAATGCTGATAGGGACGGTCACGAAAGGAATCACCACCACCCTGGTTTTGAGGGCCTCCCCTGCCTCTAGGGTGATGTCTACCATTACTTCCTCCTCTCCTGCCTCTGAAGAAGGAATCACCCTGTGTATCCTGTAAAGGTCTCTGTGATTTCTTGAACCACATCTTACCACTCTTCTGACCTTTAGGGTAAGGTCTAGAAGGAACGGTAAAATGGACTCCCATGGCAGAGAGAGTCTTTCCTTCCTATTCACACCTGGTGAGGGTATCTTTCACCTTGGGTCCAAAAAGAGAGGATCCGTACATGGGAGCATTGGTGAATGCAGACTTGAAAGGCTCAGCAAAGTTGCATAGATGCATCCAAGAATGTCTCCTTAAGGAGACTCCTGAATCTGCTGCTCTACTCGCACCATCAGCTGCATACCAGATCAGCTGCATGGAGGAGTTAACAATGGATGTGAGAGTAGCCAACTGAGCAGACACTGTAGATGGGAGTGCTTCAGTAGAAGTACCCTGAAGAGTACCTCCTAACTCCTTTAGGAGATCTCTTTGAAGTCTCATAAAATGTGATAGATAGTTCAGCGATCGAAGTGTAAAAGCCGCTGAAGAGAAGATATGCTTCCCGTACCTATCCATCGTTCGGGATTCCTTATTGGGCGGATGGATAGAAGAAGTCTCTGCTAGCTCCTTCTTAGTGGCTGCTGTCACCACCATGGCATCAACAGGTAAGCCCTTGGATAAAAATTCTTTGTCTTTAGGGGTGGAAAGAAATTTATTCGGCCTCCTGGGGACCGGTTCCACTGCATCAGGAGTCTGCCATGCTTTCTGACTCACAAGATCCAGTAATTCATCAAATGGAGGAGACACCCATGAAGCTGAGACCAGAAAGCCTTCAGGTAACACTGACTCCTCATCGGACGGGGTAACGGTGGGCCAGCTGCCTCTCTGCCTGTGGATCTCCAAAATGTCTGCAAAGGAGACCTCTTCAGAGGATGACTTAGGGGACCCTTCCGACTCATCGAGGTCAGTGTCAGATGTGACAGACTCATCAGGAGAGTCTACATGCTTCCTCTTACATGATCTCTTCCAAGGGGGCTTCTCAGCGGAATCCTCTGTGGAGGTCTCGGAAGATCGGGGGCCACCCAAATGGGGGTCCTGATGGTGTGGGTCTCTGCCATCCCAGGGGAGAGAGGATGCTGAGACTGTAGTCGGCACTTGAGGGAGTATAGCATTGGTACTTCTACATGGGATGGATTAACTATCCAACATGCTCCTCATCCTCACAAAGACGGATTCCTCTGGCTCCAAACGACACCCCAGCTCCAAAGAGAGGGTAGGTGTCATTGGCTCCAAAGGAATCGGCTCAGAGAATGATGTAGGGTCTGAGCTCACTTGGGCCGATGCACCGAGAGGAAGACTCGGCACCGAAGAGGTTCGGTTCCAAGTGTACCCCTCAGGGCTGACCAAAGAGCTTCAGACTCTAGACACTTCGGACAGCGCCAAGAGTGTCAGAGTGGAGCTCTGCTCTGAGGCAACCACACGGGATGCTGGAGCAAAGGACACCACTATAGTCTGTACTGGCAATATCGGCTCCAAGTGCCCAATCTGGGTTGGAGGAGTAAAGAGAGTAGGATCGGTAGCAGGAGTCAGCTCTGAGACGGAATGGGTCAGAACCGATAAAAATTTTGGCAAGGCCGACGACTTGAGGAGTCTGATCACCACTTTCTCTATGTCTTCCTCAGATAAGCTCCTGGAGGATCTGGAGGACAGTGTGGGAGACCTTGTTCTCTGCAACATAGGCAATTTTAGAGTAGGGGAGACGGATGGAATGTCTGTAGACCGGCTCCTAAGAGGACTGCTTGTGATCGGCACCGTAACACTTGGTGCCGATACTGCAGGGTCCGTGTCCAAAATCTCAATCGGCCCCGAAGACTGTGGAGCCGAAGAGACAGAGGGCAACTCCGATTTTGTTAACTTCTGTGGAAGTTCAGAGACATAAGTTGAGGTTAGAGAAGGCCGTTTAGAGGTCTTGCCCTTATCCTTTCTAGAAGACTGTGACCTAGCAGAGGAGGAGGAAGAACTGGCTAGGTCTTCCTCGAAGGAAGGTTTTAACATGCCTTTTAAAATCAGCTTATTCTTCCGTTCCTGGAGTACTCTAGGGCTAAAAGAATGACAAAAGAGACAAGTTTCTTGTAGATGTATGGCCCCCTAAGCAGTAAACACAGACGCTATGTCCATCTGTGATGGACATTTTTTGCGAACATTTAGTACACTTTTTAAACCCTGTGTATGTTCCTTGGACATAATGGTAGAGAAAAACCAACACACACACACAACAGGAGAGGAACTAGATCCTCTAACTTAAGCAGATCTAGCCCTAACACCCACAACAAAATTATAAAGGGTTTTACTAGGTTCTCTAACTTAAACGAACTTAGTGTAAGAAAGAAAAAGGGGACAAACTAGCACCTGTAAGTTAAATGGTCTAGTCAAAAAACACACTCACGGGAACCACACACAAATGGCCAACAGGCCCAAGAAAATTTTAAACAGCAATAAGTCAAATCTGGTTCAAGACAAATCGGTAGTCACAATAAGACTGTCAGCAATCAGACAAAACTACACAAGAAGCAAAAAACTCCTAATAAGCAGTAATAATAATAATGAACGGAATCACTTAGCCACGGCCAACCAAAAGAAACTTCTGACTGAAGATGCGGCAAACGAGATCTGGGGAATGTGCTCATGCACCATGGGATACCTCCTAGCCAAGAGTCAATCAGAAGTTTTCAGGCTTTCTAAGCGGTCGAGTCGGAGCCGAGGATCGGCTCTGAACCCACACGTAATAACGGAGGCGAGATAGGATGACGTAACATATATATATATATATATACACACACACACACACACACACACACACACACACACACACACACACACACACACACACACACGATGCTGCTCTCATTTTATTCTACTTCATGCAAAAAATTCTCTAATGTTTAAGAGAATATTCTGGGGTCGGTTTTATTCAATTAATATTTTGCTGCAGTGACTGTACTTGAATTTATTATGAAAATGATGAGTAAGGTCAAATACAGAAGGCTAGTACAGCAGAACTCCAAACCAAAAAAAAAAGATTGAACAGTTGCTCACTATAACAAAAATAAGTTTTCCTCAGATAATGACTATTCAACATTCAGCTATGGGAAGACAAAGACCAGCATTTATACACAAATCACACAGCATGCAGTGCATATTCAGGTAAAAACTGACATCAGACTAGAAGAGATTCATTCTCCCATGTAGCAGCACTGTACAGTAAGCTCAAAAGTGCAATGGAAGATGCATGCAAATGCTCACATAGTGACATGCAAATGCAGCTGGGTTGGGAAATGAGGTCCTATGATAGTTACATGCACATGAGGTTAGCAGTCTCAATTCACAGTTGTGTGTTGCAGAAATTGTGCACCAATGTGCGCCTCACTATAAAATGGCAAATCATGCCAAAAATTTCAGTGCTGCAAATACCAAGAATGCTTGGAGCTGCATGTGTAGCAGTACTGCCCATGGGTATGTCTAAGGTGGCATCTGACATACTCCCAGCGGGTGACATCACCACTCAAGTGATCACTGATATCTTTAGAGTAGTTCATGACATTGAACAAGCCTTGTTTGATATGTGTTGCCCAAACACTTGACTCTAAAGGAATCTGTGGCCTTTCCATACCCATAAAGATGGAGTGTTCTAGGTACAGGAACCTTACAGAACCATATAGGGACATATTATGCATTTCACACATCTCCAAGCATTTTCTTCACATAATGCTTCTACAAGCAGAAGATCACAAACAGTTAAGTAACATACCATAGGAGACAGCCAACACCATCACCTGCTTCTCTGAGGTATTCAATGCCATAGATAACACGAGTGTTGAAATAAAGGCCCCTCCTACCCCACAGTCACATATGCCATTCTGTGAATTGTGAGGTAGTGTGTGATGCATGTGGGATTATAGCCAACATGTTTTCACAGAACCCACAGTCAGCATGATTCACACATACGGCAAATATGCACTTCAAGCATAATGAAATTCCACAACACCAGCAAGCTGGGAAGTGCAGGCGGTGGGGACATTAAAGTAGACACCTAAATTTATAGTGCGTGCATATGTAGTAATCTTTGCATATGATCATATTCTTACTGCAGGTGATGCTGGATACCAGCCAGAGTCTTGGCTTATGATACCCATAACCCATAAGGAACCAAAAAAGTATGGCTGAACTTCAGTGTAACACTACATACATATATACCCACCTACACAAAAAACAACACCATAGACCATGTGTTCCACCTGCTTAAATTTTGGTTCTGTTAACTGAAAATGTCTAGGTGGAGGGGAACTGCAGTATGCCCCACCACTGCTAGAAGGATGCTCTGATTCTGCAAATTATGATGCTCGTGAAAGAGGCTGGGTAGACTTGTGCTGCTGGCATAGTTAAGGCATGGTCACACACATGGCCAGCAGGGAAAGTGAATCAAGGTATCTCAATCTCTTTTGTAATATAAATAGGACATATTGGAATAACAGATATTTATCACAGAATACTGCTTCTGTGGAAATGCCTTCCACTCAACTTAAAGCAAAGTACTTACTCTACTCAAATGTAAATTGGATGAATAGATGAGAAACCAGAAATTCACTCCTGGTTTAGCATGCATGTCCCTCATGAATAAGGGCGACAAGTAAATGTCCCAATATATCTTTGTTCTACTCACATCGGGGTTACTCATACACAAAACACAAGGCCCAAAAGACTACTATGGGAATTTTAGGCTAGGCTTCTTAAGAACCTCACAGAGCAATAGCCTAGCAAGTACCTATGAACACCAGTGTCTGGTAACACTGTGGTAGAACTGCAGCAACTGTTAGCCACACAACGTCACCCTTCAGAGTGAGGGGTGCAGTATACAGTAGTACAAGCAAAACAGCAACATCTAGTCCAGAAATATAGTTCATAACAAGCACAGTGACAGTGCAATATCATAAACAGCAAGTAAGATGCATGCAGTGTTAGTATCAGGCTATGCTGGTAAATATAGTAGAGTGACATTCTCATGTACATCAAGTCATCATCAAGTGCATACATGGCTGAGTTCACAGTGATGTGCCTGTGCACAAACACACACACATTGGGTGGAGGGGTTTATCACTGGAGGAAAAGAGGTGGGTATAAAGGTGAGAGGTACTCTGTGCCAAAAACAATTTCCTCTTGCAGTAGGGTCGACTTGCTAATATAAAAGACAGTGATATCTGGCCACACTACTGGTTTAGTGAGCTAGGGCTATGTCCCTCCCCTCAGCAGGGATCATATAAGAATATGGGACCATGATGTGGATGTGATCATATACTGTAGACACAGGTCAGGACTGTGTACTTCATGATGGCCCTGCTACACAGACAAACCATGTAAATAACCCACCCTGACATCAGACAACACAAACGGTGTCTGTCGTAATGGCGGCAGGCAATCTTCTAGATGGACATGTGCCACCACAAACCTCATATCAATGAGGACAGTGGCCCTGGATTTCATGTAATTGTGGACCCTCTTCTGGTGCTGGGTGACATGCTGCAACACAGCAATCTCCCTCACATTGGACTGGGTCACAGTAGACTGTTGAGTGATACTCTGGCACATCTACTGATTGATCTTAAGTGCCACCCACAAATCAGGGGCCAAACGACAACACTGGACACCACTGTGTGCACTCCTATGTTGCCAAAGCCACAGAGGAAACACCACTGGTGTTTGGAGCCAAAAGAGAGCCTTCCCCACTAAGAACACTAAGCTCATCGTGGCATTCACCACACTTTCATCCTATACCGTGGGTGGATATCTGTCCAGAATGAGGACAGACAGTGCCACTCTGTTTTCAGACTGTGATTTGGGTCTGTATTTTGCCATCAAAGTCAGCCAATGCTCAAGTGTGAACATGTTTTCCTGCCCCAGCCTCTACAGTTGCCACTGTTGCAGTGTTCTGTCTTGTAAATACACAATAACAAATGCATCAAAGTGAGCATGAACAACTGTGCTATAACTATGCTATGGCGGACACACTAAGGGTATCCATACAAGATGTACATATGATCCCAGCCTACCTCTGGTGCCATTCTAATGTGTCTGGATGGTTGCTATTCCTGAAAAAAATCATAGGTAATATATACTGTCATCAGTCTACCGCTCAACATGGCATTAAGCTGGTGTATCAGTCACTGAGACATGCAAAGGTGGGGTCATCCTCCAGAAAGTATACATTCCTTCAGGGATAATCCCCAGAAACCTCATTTGCCAGCCTGCTGTTCCTGGGTGGCCCCTGTAGCCGACCTTTCAGATCCTACAGAATGTGACTTTGCCTTGTCATGGTATAGCATGTTGGTAACATTCTTACAACACTGTTATAATGTGTAGTTGTGCTCCTCCACTGACCACTGTCTGCCACATTGCTCCCCAAAAGGCTGGTCAGCATCCCCTCTTCCCAAAATGTACCATCAATGTATCCTAACTAGCACCAGGCATAATTTTCAATGGGACTGAAACTGCCCACTTTCTGCTATGAGCTGTATCCTCTATACATCCAGATAAGTACAAACTGTACAGTACTGGGAAAAATAGGATGACAACTATGGTTAAACAGTTAACCTATGTGTAATATAATACATTCACATGGACAGCTGTGGGGGGGGGGTATGATATATGGAGACAGATGGGAACATGTACACCAGGTCTACCTGCCACATATTGGTACCCATGCAGTCTGCAAATGGTAATCTACTTGGTTAAGGCATACATGTAAGCATAAGGTAAGACAACTGTCCATGCTGCCACCTTTAGAAGACAACTTTAAAAGAAAACTCCAACTTCTCCTACAGTTTAACTCAACCCTTATGTTGCTTTTCTCTCTACAATATGAATCCAGTATTGTGTAGGTACCAGAAACCTGCTTATACTTTATAAAACTAATGTCATTGCCTTGGAATCAAAGGAAGGGAAAGCCCACCGCTTTTTCCTCACATATTTTGCAGAGCAATTTGTCTCCACCTGCATAACATACCACAGACACAGAAAAATCTGTAGTTACACCATGTCAGTTATAGGTGACAATCTTACATGGGCATTTAGCCTTGCTGATGTCAAGAACTTGGCAGCTATTATTAAAAAAAAAAAATAAACTGTTCTCCAGTGTCTTTACTGCAGATTGGAAGAGAACTTACCCTGATCCACAGCTGCTTCCAATGTCTTTCACAGGAAAATAAAGCAATTAGTTTAGTCAGGGGTTCAAAGGCAGCTGTGGCCTCTTCTCAGAAATTTACATAAGCAGCATCACAGTACTGAAATACTACGCTTTAAATGTTGGTTGTTTACATTACTTTTCTCTATTAAGATGATTTAAATGTAGTACCAATGATGTCTGTGATATTTAGATTAAAGTAAGAAAATTATTTTTTTTTCCTTGTTGTTGTCTTTCGGCTTTTCCCGGTTAGGGGTTGCCACAGCAGAACTCTGGTCCACTAATGATTGGCAGTAGGTTTTACGTGCCGAGTTGCCAGCCCTGACGCACATCCTTCAACGAAGGTACGCCCATTCACGCATGTCTCCACACAGAAGACTCTCTAGCTGAGAATCGAACAGGACGTCTGAGGCAACAACGCTATTTTTAGAAAATATCAACATCTACCATTTTCAAGAATTGCCCCCCCCCCCACCACCACCACAGGGCAGAACTGCCCCAGTCAAGATTGCTCTGCAGGAAGTGTGTCAGGTGGCTACCCTATCAATCAGATGCAATGATATTGTTTACAAGCAGGCCTTTTATTCTTTCGTGTGACACCCTTTCAGAGAAGGATGCATATCTGGTGCACAGATGCATAGGAATTGACACATTCCACTGACTTTGGAGTCCATCCTTACACAAGGTGCTTCAGCATTTTTCAGTCCACAAAGAAAATGTAACCATTGATGGCAACTGTGATATACCGATTAATTTACTTTAATATGCATGTGTTATGAAATACTTTATCTATATAAATATATATGGGTCTAATTTGTTTCACTGAAAACGCACTCCACTGAAACTTATTTCACTGAAAGCTCATTTCACTGAAAATCAGTTGCCTGAGCACAATTCAGTGAAAGCTCACTTAACTGAAACTCATTTTGTTGAAAGGTATATGCCCTGCTCCCCACTAGAGTGTGATCCTGGAGTTAGTATATATAGTAAGGGGGAGGTGTGGGTGGCATAGCCCCCCCACCCTCACCTATTTTAAACGTTGGAAACCATAGATATGGATAATTACAAGTTGAATGAATAACTCTTTCCAGAAGAAAATATATAACCAAACTATGTGGGGGCCTATGCCTCCCAGTTTCAGTGAAGCGTGTTTTCAGTGAAATGAAGTAGACCCATATATATATATATATATATATATATATATATATATATATACACACACACATATATATATATATATATATATATATATATAATATACACACGCACATATATATATATATATATATATATATATATATACACATACTAATATATATACATGTACCAACCCTGATTAAGTTATAAACTAAAAGCATATTCTGCAATTATCATAAGTTGTAACTACATCACCAAGCTCTGCTTCCAATCTGATGTCTCTTACTTTTAATTGTCTGTCCATGAGAATTGTGAGCCCCTACTAGAGAACACTACTAACCCATTGTATATAATCACTTTGTTTTTATAATTGTTTGCCAACTTTTGTGTAATCTATGTACGTTTGTCTATGTGGAGCTTTTCTCCCTGGGCCTCCGCTGAAAATGGACATGTATCCAGTCGGACTATCCCGGTAAACAAATGTAAAATAAATAAATAAATATATACATACATACATATACACACGCCTGCATGTCTGTTTAACACTCACCAAACATGTATATAGAGAGAAACATACTTGTGTGTGTATGTGCGTATCATAGAGAAATTATTGTGTGTGTGTGTGTGTGTGTGTGTGTGCTCGCGGGTGAGAGCGCAAATACAACTAGTGACGTTTCCAATTTGCAGTTTGGTAACTTTTTCATGTAAAAAAAATTCCTTTAAGGTATCTAAATTGTACAGTTCAACCATCAGAAAGACTAATGTATGTGTATTGCTTAGCAATGGGAAAAAAGAACTTGAGATTAGTTGTAAAACAGTCATGTAAAAAAAAATAAATGAAAAAAAAATTATTTCCTCTACAGGTACTGGGGAATATAATTATTCTCAAATCCCTTGCTTTCCAGTAGTGGCTGTCACACCTCATCCATTCTCAACTCCCTTTTCCCATTTTGCACATGGAGTCGGGGTGTCACTTCCGCAGTGACAATCATCTTTAGACAAGTTTTACACCGCCGGGTTTCTAGCCCTGCCACGGTAGTTCATTCACACCACTCACACACACACACACACACACACACACACACACACACACACACACACACACACACACACACTCGGCCAGTTGACTGTGTCCAATCCACCTACTGCATGTCTTTGGAATGTGGGAGGAAACTGGAAGACCCGGTGGAAACCCACGTGACTGCAGGGAGGACATGCAGACTGCACAGAAGTGGCTGCCACACATGAAACTGCAAAGCTCTCTAAGTACAGCAACAGTTCTGACATCTCAAAAATAGCAAGTAGGGGAGGGGAATGTCATTTCACCTTGGACTACAGAATACTTGGAACAAAGGCCTGCAATTTAGCTAATTTTTGGTAGCAGCTGTATAATTCTTTAGTTTAGTGTAAAACACGCACTGAGACAAACATAAACGTGGGTCATTTCAGAAAAAAAGCAGCAGTCCTGCTGCAGATGGTATGTGATATATTGTCAAATTACAGTTCTGTAAGAAACAGCCAATGATTTTGATGTGTTAAAAAAGCTCAGAAAACAACGATTGAGTGAAATAAATGGATTTCTTTAGTTCTAAGGTGGAGTTTTCCTTTAAGACCTGCTAACATTGCCCTACCCTAATACAGTAGTAGTGGTGGGGTGTAAGCACAAAACTGACATACCCACTACCCTGGTTCACTTTATAATATTCAAAGGCCATACCTTCACCATATATATTATGACATAAAAATACAGGGACAGATTGTACTGATATTTCAGACTAACTTGTTGCCAGTACATTCTAAATACAATACACACATATGCATGCACACACCTTATGTAATGTGAATTTCCATGCAAAGATGCACATCAACAGGAAGGTAGATGAGACAGCTTACCATATACTTTCAGAGAACTGTGTTCTCCTTAGGGAGGTCTATAGGCCCAGATAGTACTGCTATTCCTCCTAATACTGCTGCCCAGCTATCTGGTAAATACTATCATGGCTGTTCACATTTCTTCAACAATATCCTCCGTTTGCTTTTCAGCAGAACCCTAATGAATTATTATTTGTCCCCCTCTTTGAGCGATTACCAAAGTCTTGCATGTTGATCATAATAGTATTCTTCCTGACCTGGACTGCTTTTCTTTTGGATCATAGGTTCATAGATATATATACTAGGCTAACATCCACTGGGGCCTTTATAAGCCTAGCCATGCATCCTAATTCTAGTCCACAAGTTTATGAGCTTTAGAGGTTATTTTAAGAGGTTTTTGTAAGCTAGGGCAAGATTTACAGCAGCCTCTATCCACAGGTGCTTGGCCCGGGGTGTATTTCTGATTTCCCATCCACTGGTCCTTGTTTCTTTTGAATAGGGATAGGTAAGAGCTTTGCATCAAATGGACAGGAAAGACGGTTTTACAGAAGGGAGTTCTCTGAGGCATGTACCTGTTCCTCCAGTGCATTCTATTTATATTGCAAGCAAAGTTTAAATCCAGAGGTTGAAAAATTCTGATGTGGTTTGCTTTGCAGATCTGCAAAAAGCCAGAGTAGGATCCACGGATGCCTATTCGGCAGGCATAGACTGCCTCTCAACAGTGTGTAGGAAATAGAATATAGATAGACGGCTGTGAGGCAATCTGCATAGGACATGCTGTTCACGCTCTGTATTCTTTTTGTGAGGAACCTCTGGACATTCCATTTGTGGCATGAGCCTGGTCAGGTACATATTGAAGGGAGAGCTGAACTCAATGACAGGCCTGATGAGAGTCAAATACAGTGGAATGATGACTTCCTTGGATCTAGATGCCATGTCCTTGCTCATAAGATGAGCAGCATAGGATTTGCTTACTACCTTATACAAGTATTGGTTGAAAGCCAGGTTACTACCGACATACGTACCCAAATAGGTCTGAGGTCTGCTATTGGCGAGTCATACTTTCAAATGGTTGCTTACTTCCCAAAGGGTGCTATTACACATTTCTTGGCACTGTGTTTTAAGCTGTAGCTTTGGCACCAGCCATTGTCTGTGACAGTCATTCTTCTAGAATGTTAGTGTCTTGGGGGATTCTATGACTGCACCTAGTTTGCAATCATCTGCAAACCTAGTCAGTCAAAGGGCCTTGATATTGGCCTTGACTTCTAAGCATTAGATGCCAAAAATGAGCAGACAGTGTAGAGCCCCAGGGACCTCAGTTGTGGAGGTGGTTTCCCCTACTCAAATTTCATGGGTCCTATCCGAGAGTCAGTTGGCTACCCAGTGCATAATATAAGGGGGTTTATGCCTTTTATCCATGAGTTTGTTTGCAATGCTCAAGTGGGATATTATATCAAATGCCTTTGCCAGGTCAAAGGAGGCAGTATATATTGTTTTACCCTCATCCATTGCCTTACTGACCATCTCAAAGTCGTCCACCAGGTTGAATAAGCACGATCTGCCCTTGAAATCAAACTGGATTAAATCCAGTGTTTGAACATTTTCTGTTTTATTTCCATGATAATTCTTTCCATGGCTTTGCACACTAGACTAGTCAGACTTATGGGTCTGTAGTCCCTGGGATCAACTTATGGTCCACCCTGAGGCAGAGGGGATAACAGTTACAGTTCTCCATTTGAGAGGTACAAAGCTTGTGTGGAGGCTCTGGTTAAACAATGACTCCAGTGCTCCAATTGGTCATGATTTTTAACTATTTAGGAGGCATCCTTGGATATTATTGGGTCCCATAGATGTAGTGTGCTTGGCCTTACATAGCACATCTAGGTCTTGATTCATGATATTTGGGGGGGGGGTTGTTTTACAGCTAGTGGAGCTGAATTTGTTGACTGGCAGATTTGCTGAATCTTCTGGCTCCATCTAGGTGGTTCCACCTAGAATCAGTTCTACACATTGCTGTGTGCTGTCTTTGAAGTAGCTAAAGAAAGTCTTATGTTTGTATTTTGCCTGGGATTGTATCTGTACCTCAGATGTGGCTTCAGTAGACAAATTGCCCTCTTAGTTCTATATTTAATTTAATAGGAGTATTTTTATCATGTTGGGTTCAGCACTTCCTAATCTTGGCTATGACTTCTTTTTCTTTTGTTGTACAACGTATTTATGCTTGGATTCCACAAGGGTGGTTTGATTTCTGACTTAATTCTGGGCTTACTTCTGGTAGGTATAGCTGTCTGTGCATTTACTGACATGATTATAAGGGTTTCTGTGGACAATTCTGCATATACAAGAGGGGAGGGATTAGAAATTTTGATAGGTTACTGCTTAGTAATAGGAAGTTTTCTTTACTAGTTTCTAAAATTAACAGGTTAGAAGGGGGTCACATAATTGATTTTTATTAAGAAAACAGCTTTGTGGAGTGCCCTTACCAGAGGAGACACTACACTGGGGGTTGTACAGCATTCTCCCATATTTGTGAGTACCAGGTCAAATTTGTTTGCACCTCTAGTGGGTGTATTAACTGTCTGATTCAAGGTGTTTGTGTTTACAAAGTCCAGGAATCTCTGGGCCTGTTAAGTCTGGGGTCATACAAGTATCTCAATTCACAGTGGGGTAGTTGACCACCTATGAATATGGTATTGGTTTGAATGGTGGGGGCCTCAACTAAGTCCAAGTACGATTCACATGTTTCTTGGGTCATAAAAGGCAACTTGTAGCTTGCAAGGATATAATATGGGGTTTTGCCTATGTAAATCTCGACACGGAGAAGCTCACGTATGTCATCCTGTATGACTAGTCTTGAGGAAAGTTTGTTGTTGGAATAGATTGAGATACCTCCGCTTTTGGTCCTTGCCTCTGCAGTAACTGGCCTCAATGTGTGGAAGGCATTGCAGCCCTGCACTGCTGAGGTGCTCTCTGTGGCTTTTTTATCTAGATCGGATTCTCAGAAGTAAACCTGTACATGAAAGAATTCTACTCCTTAATACATAACCCTAAAGTAACTGAGCTGGTGATAAAAAGACTCCACTGCAAGATGAACGATTCCTGCATTTCAGTAAAGCTAATTGGTAATCTGTGTAACAGCCAAAGTTAATGATCTGCAGTTTCTTCATTAGATTTTTTAACAGTTTACATTGCTCCTAAAGAAGTGAACATTGGACTATAGACAGTTAGGACTAGAAGTCAAATCTTATATATACCAATGTTTTGAAACTCTTGAGCTGCATGCTTGCAAACTGTCCAGTACCTTAAATGACAGTTACCCTGGAGTTCCACAGCTGGAGAATATAACATTCAATGTACAGATAACACACATTCTCATAGTATTTGTTAACTTTTCAAGCTGTAATATTTTGAGTAATAGTCAACACAGATCAGATGCCATTTTAAACATGGGACAAAAATGTTCCAGTGCTACTGCATGGTTTTCCTGGAACTGAATACAGAATCATCTCTTCTCTTGAAATTTTACTGTGAAAAGCATTACACACAGTACACATCTAAAACTTATCTGCTTGAAGTGACATACAAGGCCAAAATAACACAAAACACTTTTGTTACACTTTATAATTCCCAAATGACAAATATATTCTTGCCAAGATTTTTTTTTGTCTTTTTCCAAGCTGGCACTATAATTTTATCATAGTTGAGCATCAAGCCTTTTATTCAACTGATCTCTTCTTTAAAAGAAACATATGATTACATTTTTACTCACAGTAGTTTACTGCTCCATAGGCTCATAAGAAGTTACCAGGCTATTGGCCTTGAGGCCCTTATAAGCCTAGCCAAGAGTTTAGCCCATGCATAGACAAATCAGCACCTGATGCCCCTTGTCCAGCAGGGACATGGGTGGAATCCCAGTGATGTATTTTCTATTTCCCATCCAGTTATCCAGATTACGCTTAAAAAGGGGTAAAGAAGTACTCTGACGTGGAGAGTGAGTCTATTCCAGAGATGGGGGAGTCTCTGGGACACAAATTTGTCCTGCAAGCAAGTCCTATTGATGTCACAGACCAGGTTGAGGCCAAGTGTACGGGTTACTCGAGTGTAGCTTGACTTGCGGATATGCAGCAGTCCCATCAAGGCTGGGTCCGAGATCACCTTCTATGCCAGACAGAGGTCACTTCTGAGGAGTCTGTATGAAACAGTAGAGGGACAAGGCTTTTAGCCTGTGTATGATAGGTCCTAGATTCTCATGGGGAGGAACCTCTGTGGTCTCTCCAGCTGCTGCTGCATGTACTTTGAAGATGTACATGCCGAATGGGGCATTGTACTCAGTAATGGGCCTTATAAGGGAAGAATACAGGGATGTTATGACCTCCTTTGTCCCTGGATGAGATACCCCTACTTATGAGGTGGGCCATGTAGAAAGCTTTCCTTACAATGGAAGCAACATGGTGGTCAAAAGTCAGGCTGCTATCAATCTGGGTGCCCAAACCCCCAAAATCCCTCATGACTGACTGAATGCTTACAATGTTATTAATGTGATAATTTGTGGGGGACATCTACATCCCCAAAAGGGATGATGATGCTGCATTTTTTTGTATTCAGCTTGAGGCCATGTTTCGGGCACCAGTCATTTGTTTGGGTGAGACCCTCTTGGAGGATGTCCATGTCACTAGGGGAATTGATGACAGCTCCCAGCTTGCAGTCATCTGCAAACTTGGTTAGCCATAGCCCATTGGTTTTAGCCTGTACCTCAGAAAAGTATATCCCAAATAACAGAGGCTCCAAGACCGAACCCTGGGGTATGCCACTCAATACAGGTCTACTGCTTGAGGTGGCTTCCCCTATTTTGACTAGGTGAGTTCTATCGGTGAGCCAGTTGTCTACCCATCTGGTAACATATGGACTGATGCCTAGTTGAGAGAGTTTATCTATTATGTCAGAGTGTGGAATAGTGTTGCAGGCTTTGACCAGGTCAAGGTAGGTGGGTGTGCACAGTCTTCCCCTCATCCATGGCTTTGGTGACTGTCTCAAAAAGATCGACCAAATTTAACAGACGTGACCTCCCCTTGACAAAGCCAAACTGTGTGGTATCAAGTGTTTGGATGTTGCCAATGTTCTTGTTAATGAGGTCCATGATGATCTGTTCCATGGTCTTGCAGATCAGGCTAGTTAGGCTGATGAGTCTATAATTTCCTGGATCAGTGGCCTCTTCACCTTTGTGTAAAGGGATGACAGTGGCTGTCCTTCACTCAGCTGAGACAAAACCAGTACTCAGGCTCTGGTTGAATAGTGTGCCCAACGGTGCTGCAAGTTCCTGCAGGATGCAGCCTGGGATGTTATCAGGTCCAGTGGAAGCTGTATTTTTTGCCTTTGCAACAGCAGTGATGACCTGATCCCTTGATATAAGGGGAAGGGGGCAGGTACTGGGAATGCCCTGATTTACTGATGGGGGGACAGAGGGGGGTGAAATTTTCACTGAATCTGTCAGACAACAACTTTGCTATATCTACCACATTTGTATATGTGGTGTTCTTGACCACCAATTCTGAACAGATCTGGATGCGACCTTTGAGATTAAGGACATATGTGAAGAAGGCCTTATGATTGTCTCTACTAGATGTGGCCAATTTGGATTCGAAATTTGCTTTGGAGGATTTCACTACTGCTCTTATTTGCTTGTTTTGGCTAAGGAGAGATTGCTTCCAATTGGGCACCTGCTCCTTCTTGGTCCTGGACAGCAATTTTTTTCTTTTGTTAAAGAGTTTATTTATTGCAGATGTCTAGAAGACAGGTTTACTCTTCCTTGTGGAGGATGATTTAGTCCTGTCAGGTATTCCTGATTCCGTGCATCTATATAAATGTTCGTATAGTAATTTGGTATAGTTTTGGATACTGGTGCCAGTTCCTAGAGAGGGGGAGGGGGCTGTGAAGCTGTTTATACCATCCCTCAGGAGCCTGTAATCAGCTCTGGAGAAGTTTTTTTGATTGACCCTAGCTAGAGGGGGGTCAGGGGGGATGCTGACTTCAAACTTGAAACATTTGCTTTTCTGGATGACAGTGCATTGCTGAAATTCACTAAGTTTCATGTCAGTCATAGTCGAGGAATTTTCCAGTTAACTGTCAGTTGATCACCAAACGCTTCTTGCTACTCTGTCAAAAAGGAAACTACTCAGCATCTCCTGTTCTGGCTTATACCTATTAAGTCATACTTCTGCAGTCGGAAAAAAAGGTTCTCTGCATTCTTGGAGGTAACTTGTACAATATCTTAAGGAAACACTGGAATGGCGTTATGGTTACATTCCACTAACACTCTATTCAATAAATACGCTAATGAAACTTTTCACAACCAGTAGCAGCTTTGTTCAAGCATAAGATGATCGAATATGATGCAACAGTAAAAGCTCTTCATTTGCTCATACTAGTTTGCTTGTTCTTCAGATCAAGTTTGTTTGCTTAATGCATTGGTTCATCTTTATTTGCATACTACATGATGAAGTGATGTGTGTGGGTTTGGGGTTTGGAATATATTTTTTTATGGATTTTGACACTTTTGAGGAAGAGCAAAGTGAGGTTTATTAATTACTGTTGTTTCTCTGAGTAGGAATGATTTTTGGAATGAGAAGATACAAAACAAACAGCGGTGCAGGGGCTTGCCCCTGCATAAACATTTTCTGTTTTTACACTACTGTTAATGCATGACACTCCTTAATCTTCAAAGAGATGTGTTTAGATGATCTATGTACGTTAATCAGTTGTTTTGTCAGGGTCCGATTTAGGCAGAAGTTATAAAAAAGGATACAGCAAAGGGCTTCACAGGCTGAAGGAATATGAATAGGGCTCTCAAATTTTCAGAATTGTTTTATTTCTTAAAATGTTATTACAATTGCATGTATGAAAATCTCCATAAAGTAATTTCCTATTAATAAATGTTTTGAAATGGGATAAAAGGAATAGTTAGAGATTTTTACAGCTGTAATAAAGCAACCTTTCCCCTCACCCCGATATGGATATATGCATCTTGGCAACATCTGACTTCAGTTGTTAAGCAGCCTTACTCTCTGTTAACAGTTGCCAAATAAGGCCTCTACAACTTCCCATAGCTTATGGCCCTGATATGTATAAACTTGGCCCACAGTCCAATGGAATTCTAAGCAAACAGTTATGTGTGTTTAGAGCGGTTTGGTTTTGATAAGATATAGCAGGTCCATATTTTGAACTCATATGTGTCTGGTTTAATCTCTCATAAAAGTACAGCACCAACAATTTTTCCTTGCATTGATATGCGGCGGACATTCATATCACAAATAATTTCAGTTTGGTACTTCCATCACTGTTTTAGTACTTCAGTACTCTAATTTGTATTCCAATACCATTCCACATCTTTAACATGTGTATTAACGTAACATATTACAGAGACATGGGCACACCCAAGTTTAGAAAAGAGGAAACAAACCATTACAAAGATTTTTCTTATTGATGTATTTTATACATACATGCATATATATATATATATATATATATATATATATATATATATATATATATATATATATATATACACATATATACACACACACATTATTTTTTTAATTATGAATTTAACATTACATAAATTACTCAAGTTCTGTCTTTTCTGAAATTTCAGTACTCCTCCATATTATTATTCATGTATTATTCCCACAGATTCCATTTATTTCTGTGTAGCTTGCTCCTTCCCTTTTATTAAAATCCCATCTCCGATTCTTTTACCTCCTTTGCAACATTCGATAAGTCTGCAACAGTTGGCTTAGTGTTTTGACTTCTTTGTTCTTATAATTGCTTTTTTTGACAGCTAATGACATTAAACTTAGGTTATGTACAGGCAATTCAGTTTATATATAGCAGCTCTAAAGAATAATTCTCTAGTTATAACAATTTGTTTCCTCAACATTTCTAACAAAGTACCCCATAAAGAATTTTCAGAATCTAACTCATTGAATTCCCAAAAATTATGCTCCCAAGTATCTATTACTTTCCCATCACACCTCCGGCAATTGCTGAATACCTGTGGACAAAATTCTCTGGTCTACTTTGGGTAAAAAAAAAAAAAATGTCTCTGCAAACACTTCCATGCAAAAATCTTATGCCTTCTAGATTTTGTACTTGGCAGCCTCACAAATAGTTTCATTATTCCTGTGACACCCTCCTCTGGGCCAGTGATCAAGGAGTCTCAATCCTCACCACAGACACTGATGAGGAAGGTTCATCTGGAACACAGATAGATACACACAGTATTTTCAGATGCACCAAGCACAATTTCCCCTAAGAGCACACTGGGAACACACACAGTCTGGGGGACTGGGTTTCTCTCTCTCTCTCTGCAGGTCCCCAGTAAGACTCCCCACTGACACAGCTGTAGAGTCAAGTTCTCAGCAGTGTGTTCCAAGCCAAGTCCTTCACCACCCTCTCTGTGAAACCAGTGCTCTGTGTCCCTGCTCCAAGTATCTGACACACAAGCTTAGATTTGATTTTCTCACACACACACCTGGGAAAGGCTGGCGCAGATTAACCAGATATGCCCCCTTCTGCCCAGACTATAAGGCAGGCACTACCTCCAGAAGACTCCAAAGCCAGCTACTTTAAGGATCTTACAAGGGTACCCAATTATACTGAGTAAAATTAATACTAATACAAATGGTAGTATTTGACCAATGCAGCAAGACTTTCAGGAGCAGCCACAGTGTCACCAAATAAATACAACTACCCTCAAAGGTTAAAATATTCTTTTAAAGACCAGCCGCAATGAAATGTTAAATATATTTAATAATAAAAACATAAAAATACTAAATATCTACTTAAACAACAGAGTTTCAATCACAGGAAATATTAAAAATAACACAGATGGATAGTCACACAGATACAGGAACAGTACTTAACTAATCTCACTATATTTTCCCCACTGATCTAAACAATTACTACTCCTTGGTTATTTACTAAAGCAAGGCAGGATGAAGTGGGTGAGTTGTCTTCCTTCTTTGTAAGGTTTCAAAAACAGACTTCTCTGAGACTTCTATCTCACTTGGCATTAAATCATTTCAGTGCTGGATTACAGAATGACATCACATACATCTGGTCATCTGATTTCTGGTCCCCCCCTTTACTAGAAACTGAATCAGAATTTACCATATATGTGTTACCATACACACAGATAGAGATGTGTTATACCACCTGGAAGCTATAAAGTCATTTCAAACTTCCACCCTTTCAGGGTAGCAATTAGTTCTCCCCCAAGGACAATACAGTAGGATCCATAGTCCTGTTTTTTCACAGGCATTTAGTCTTTGGCTGCAATCAGAACTGTAAGATATAATCTTTATGGCTTAAGCCAGGTAATTTAATTTCAGACTATTTTTCAAAGTTAGCTGGACTGAGATTAGCCTCTTCTCTTCCAGTATCCTCCGTTACAATATATTCATTTCATCAGTTACAATACAGTCGATATACAGGTGCATTTTCAACACAAGCATCTGCATAAATCTGCATAATTCTTTGCAAAACACCAGCTAGCTATGTTGGCATATGTTAGCATCCACTGCCCTACTTCTACTATAGCTGGCAATGCCTCACATCATCACAATTCCTTTGTATACAGCCTTTCCATTCTCATTTCCCAGTCATTTCTATCCTCTTTTGATTGATCCTTGAAAAGTTATCGTATATTATTTTAAATGTCCTAGAAATTATTTCATTTTTAACTGCATTGAGCTGACCTTTCATTCTCCATTCTTCTACTCTTTTTTTCTTTGTCTATACTATGTTATCAATCCCTGACAGGGAAGGCAATTTCCAAACTGCAGTCCAAACTTCTACTTGGCCTTATCCCACTCTGACTTTTCCTTCCTTAAGTATTTGTTCCAATACCTTGGTTCCTTGCTGACTTTTTCCAATACATTTCAGTTCCCTCTTACCTATTTTCTACACTACTACAGTCATCCCTATTGGCAAAATATTTTTCCATTCCTGCTTTGGCAGAGTTCTCAAACTACTTTCAGCAAATTTGTAAAATAATATTGTGTGGTTGTTATTATTAGCCTTAAGGGCCTGTATCTAAAATCTTACCCCTCCTTATTTTATGGACACCCCTCGCATTTTAACATCATTTTTTCCACTTTGATTTGTAGTCTTGTGTGTGTTATACAAGCGAGTATTAAATGTGTATTTCTAAGGCATCCCTTCAAATCTGGCAGCCACCAAGTTTTGTGGGGAAAAATAAATTGTGACATTAACTCAGTCTCTTTCCCTCCCAAATAAATTCCTTCAGTTCTTTATTAATTACGGTCTATGGCTTTTTCTTTCGTTGATAAAAATATGCCTGCCCTGTAAAGAATATTAAATGGACTAGAAATGTTTTCAATGCTTGTACCTTTTTATCCATGTCCACAGTCATTCACAGCTTCTCAATTTTTGTATTACTTTTGTTTAGTTTCTTCTCGCATATCCTTAGCTGCCATAGTAGAATCCTTTTTTTAATCCAAATATCTAAATACTTTATCTTATTGTTTCCCTATAAATATGGATATTGCTGAACCAATACATATGTGGAAACACAATTTACTGCTATACCCCCTTTCCTCTAACTTTACAACCCTGAAACACTTTAATCATGCTTTAAAATGTTCCACAATACTGAAATATGTTTTTATTTTGGATTTACCAAGTACAAATATTATCTACAGATAAAGCCAATGTTTGAGTACCAAAGCAATTATACCCTTGAATTTGAGAGTCCCTTATTTGCTTTGGCACTGGTTCTAATGCAGGCTTCATCTTGTGCCAGCAATTTACTAAACATCACATTTACATCTGAAATACATGAAATGCACTTCAAATGATCTTGCAACATACTAAGATTTCATGAGCTAAGTGTGATAATCTGGAGGAAACACTGTACTACTGATCAGCTACTTTGCTCATCTTCTAAAGTAAAAACATGACTCAGATTTCAGCTCATTTACCCTGATTTTCAAATACATTTCTTCTACAAGAGGATGTACTGTGTGTCATGCTCTTTAGGATAAACCCATGCCATTATGTTGCCAATATTTAACACATTCAAGATTTCCAATCATTTGTGCAAAAGCTCTCTGGAATGCTTCATATGCTGAAGAAATACTGGATGAATGCCTGAGAAATATATCTTCCTATAGATAAATTAGGAAGTAAAAGTTTGGTACTTCCTCATCGAGCCTAATTTGTCAAAAGCCCAGGTTTAGCATCAAGAGTGACAGATGCTTTGCTTCTGACATGGCCAAATCACTTACTAGACTGCATGAATCAGGTAGTATTATCTACTTGTACTTTATTAACTGTGTCTAAGCTAAACACAGCACCTTAATAATTCATTTTGCGAGATCCTATGTTCGGATTCCCAACATATTCTCTTATTGCCAGTTCTCACTGTCATTTTGTTGCACACTATTCACACTCTCTCTCTCTCTGCACATTCTCATACGTTGTATATATTTATTTTTATTTATGTAGGCACTGTAGACTAGGTTAGTTCCAGTAGGCAAGCAGCCTCTTTCTAGGGGATATCTAAGGTGGTATTCATACTGACCAGGAGAGATTTGGACAGGGCAGTGGGGAAATTCCCCTATTTTTAATAACTACCATCAGATATTTTTTACATCCACCTGAGCTACCACCAAAGACAGAGGGAACCTTGGTTAAACACCTCATGCAAACAAGCCACACTAAGGAGTGCACCACCTCCATTATAATCCACTGTAGTGCCAGGATTGGAAATTGCTCATTTATATGACTTTGTTCCACCATGTAAATTCTTTTCATTTCAAAAGTTGTTTGTTTTACTTTATGTACTTTAACAAATGATCCCTCATTCCACATTTTCTGCACACCTGACTGTTTGGATATTTCTTTTTATCATGTTTGCAGCCATACCTTATGCAGGTAACATTTGCCATTCATGTCCTGCTTCCCACAGCTCATTTCACTCTGCTTTGATTTAACCAATTTTGTTCTTCTGTCTTCCTTGTAACTTCATGCAACCCAAACTTCCCAGTAAGATCTTTTAACTGTAATAAGATAAAATCACTCGATTTAACTTTAAATCTACCTTTGTCAACAATTTGGCTCTTGTCTGAAAACATCTGATGCCACACGATTCTATCCCGTTACTGAGTCTCACAGTTTGGTTTGACTCTAATTCAGCAATAAAATCATTAATACTTTACACTGGACCCTGTGTCCTCATGGAAATATTGAATACATGGGAGATTTTTTTTTCTTCAGCTCACAAAGAATTCTCAAACTTTTCTTCCACTTCTGTAGTACTTTCTCTCTCTTCCTCCTGAAACAAATATATTGAAAGCTTTCAGGGTTTCTCTCCCCGTGACATGCAGAAAAGTACACCACATCTGCAGGTTTTTCAGCTATCACACCCAAAGCAGGTAGGAATGAATAAATATTTTGGATTCACAATTTCCAGGTCTTGGATGGGCTGCTGACTTCTTAAAAGATGAAATGGCTTATCTGAGATTGTTTTTGACACCAATTAAAACACAGTATTTAAAAACACAAATAAGATGAGCGAGACAAGTCTCAGTGTTACCAGGTTCTGTAGTTCCACTTCCTGATTATGCAGCGACATACAAAGACTTCAGACTGTAACTGCATCCAGGACTCTCAGTGACCAATATCGTGAAGATATACACAAATATGTTCCAGACAGGGAAAAGATGTTCTACATGAAAACTGACTGCTTAAGCCATCTCCATGACATTCATTCTTATATCTATACAAGCAGGATCAAATTAGTGGCCCAGGAACTAGCAGAGCTAGCTTTGGGAGTGAATGGCTGAGGTCAGCTTACTCATCCAAACAGCAATAACAGACTGACTTTCTGCAGCATAAGTGCTGGCTGTAGAAGGTGTAGTACTGAGATCTAGTGCCAAATGACACATGGCTCCACTCCTGTCCAGAGAGTGATATGCTCAAGCTGAGCATGACAGTTGTACAAAAATGCAGCACTCACAGCAGAATGGTGTAGACAAGCACTGATCCACGACCTTCTGACATGGTGAAGGCAGTAAGGAGCAACAAAAATCTTTTAAAATAATGGCTGAGATCTTTAGGAATGGGGTGAAATGAATAAACTAGCTAAGAACATTTATTGATGGCCATGGGCAGAAATGGAAAAGACGAACCATGATGAAAAAAATTATCATCGGCAAGATATATAGGAAAGCAGATAATCATTCCTTACAATATTATACAGCAGCCCATGAAATAATTAATAGCTGAAGGGCAGGTGCTCAAAACTGATGGGGAAGTCTTGATAAAGGGATTGATATCAAATATAAAGTCAAATTGATGGCAATGACCAGTTCTGTATTCCACGTATTGATATTCAGGTCAGACATGACTGGATGAATAAACAGATGACTATGTTCATAAACATTCCATTCCTGTATGAATCTAACACTGAACTTCTGCTTTGATAATGTGTAATGGAGAATATTTTGAACTTAATTTAGCGCTTTTTCTACAGAATGCCTTTGACAGTGTTACTCTACTGAAACATGCATATAGAAATTGATACTGCATCTTTGAAGTAGGGTGCAATTATCAGATAGAAGTCTCTCTTAATACTTCATAGATCTCTGTGCTTACAGCTTCACCAAAACAACTGGGTAAGCACAGGTCATTGAATCTTTTTCCCAGACTTACTACTATACATGAAAATTAGACTTCTGAACAAGTCTCTAGAGTAATGATATAGACAAAAACTGAAAATTGAATTGGCATAGCTGATACAAAAAAAATGTGACTAATAATTGTCCTGTGCAGAGGGCTCAACTGGTCCAAATGTTCTAATAAATTTAATAATATCTATATATTTTTAGCAAAGCACTCTTCTGCATTTATCGGTTGTTGACAAAAATACTCGTGTTAAACCAAAGAGAAACCACTTTTAAAAAAACAATACCAACATTGCACAGATATATCAAGCTGCTCAAGACCCCATAGATAACTGATAGTCAGGTTTACTTCAATAATTTTGATCCCTTTTGTTACCCCAAAACTAATTTTTGGTCAGTTCAAGCAGTTTTTACTAATTACTTAGCTTTCTTCTAGACATTATCCTGCCTCAGGCCATTTACTTTCTACTCCTCCATTTGACCTGATTTAATGGTCCCACTAAACAGCAATACCATATTCCTTTATTTCCAACACGTCATTTCTTTACCCTTGGGCTCTCTTTCTCTGAGCCACTTTAATTCCTCACATGTGAGCATGTCTTCCTCCTGAACTTTAAAATTGTTCTTGTAGGCCATAATAATGTAGGTTACTTCATGCTGAAAATTCCTCAGATGATAACCTGTAGTTGTCTGTCTGGAGTGCACACACTATTTGCAGCACAGCATTATGCAATGATTCCATGTGCATCTAAGTATGATACTTAAAGCTGATAAACTAAAACCTTTGTATGTTTCTTATTTGTGTGTCGCTTTATAACTAAAGCTAGGAAACTCCATGAGCCAGAGTGCCAAAATATCAGATGAAGGCATAGATAAAGACGAGTTTGCTATTTTAACTTACCATGGTCATCCAGAAGAATATTTTCAGGCTTTAAGTCCCTGCAAGACAAAAACAGATCGAGTACATGTTAGGCTTGCCTTTATGTCAATGAATTTATACTTACTGAAACATCCTTTAAAATAGGATACGTAGATACTGACCATGGCCAACTCCTATTAAAAATATATAGGCTTTTTTAACAACTACAGTTATAAATGAAATGAAGAAACTGAGCAATTGCAGTTTTAAAGTGAAATGGAGTGCAAACTCAAGCTATTGTGGACTGGTGGATATCAATGCAACCCTGGTATGATACTTGCAATGAGTTTAACATTCCTCCTGTCCAGTAATTGCTTAAAATGGGGTTTGCAGTTCATTTAAAATAAAATTCTCTCTCATTCCCCAAAACCAGGCAATATTCCTGCTGAAGATGGTAAAGTTATGTTTTTGTTTGCTTTTGCTTCTGATTTGTATGTCTTTAGGCCTCATATAACAAAATTCTCATTTCATTTGATAAATAGGTTTCAGAAAATAATAAACCTGAAATGATATTAAAGTTCCACTGGAGTATATTAACACATAGCTAAAGCCCAATAGTCACATGTATCTAGTCAAGTAACTAAGTCCATTTATCAAATAGCACAGTCTGAAAAAATGCCACTATCTGGCAACTTCCAAATTATACCGAAAAAACATGTACTACAACACACACTATGTTATCAAACACATCACATTTTCATAACTATTGCAGACAAGTATAAAAGCTTTCCATCTAAAGTATAAAGGCATTTTCATATACATCAACTGTAAAACTGCTACTTCATCTTTTAGATTTGATTTCTAAGCCAGCTGGTTCAGGCTTTGCCATTTATTGCAAAATGTAAAGCTGCTACTTCATCTTTCATATTTGATTTCTATGCCAGCATGTTCAGCCCTTGCCATTTATTACACAGCATATAATTTGCAACCAGCAACATATCAACAATAATAAGACTCCAAATCATTTACAGTATTCTAATTAGACTTCACCAAACTCATGAAATATAAAAACACGGCAGTATATTGCTTTGCTTTAACCAGCAAATTGGAAAACTAGAACTAAAGCTGATGATACCATTTCAGATGAGTCCGTAGTCACTGTTGGGGTCCCTCAATGGTCAGTTTTATGGTCGATTTTGTTTAATTTTTGTCAGATTTCCAATCACAACAAGGAGTTTGTGTCAGTACATTAGGTAATGATTCCAAAATTGTCTTGCTTGTGAATTCTGTGAAATGGCAAACTACAATTCAGGGACTGAAAGACAAATTATTATTGTAGTCTAAGAGTACATCAATGGAATTTAATGTTAAGAAAACTAGGGTAATCAATTCTGGAGGTAACAATCTGTATTATCCATATACTATGAATCATTAGATATTAAGTGATTATAGTAAGATGAGGGGCTTGGAAATTATTGACAGTGGGTTGACCTAGGATGACAACTTAAACACGACTGATAAAATATGCTTCTCTGCAATAAGGGAAATTTTGAGAAGTATTACCTGCAGAAATAAAAAAAAGATGACTTCTGCTTTATAAGGCAACTGTTAGACTTCAAAATGAATATTGTGCTTCATCTTGTGTGCATAATCAAGGCCAGGGACAAAAACGAGAAATAATTCAGAGATTTTTTTGTAAGGCAGGTAAGTTAAGAAAGATTTCTGTTATCTGGATAGATTAATTGTGCTTTCACTGTACTTAGCTATAGGTTACTTCTGGGTGACCTTATTTTAATTTATAATTAATTATTCGGTACATTATCTCGTGGTAACCACATTCGGCACAGATTAACCATCTAGGTACTAGAATCCTTGGTTTATTTGCTTATTCCCCAATTTTTAAAACTGCGCTGGGGAGAGGATCACTCCAAGGAAGAGCACATGGATTTTGGAATGATCTCACTGCTTTGGAAATAAGGCATTTACTTTCCAAGTTACTGTTGGCAAACTCAAATAAGGTCTCTTAGGAGGCCCTTCATTTGAGAGATTCATACATGGAACATTGAATATTGATTACAGTGCTAAGTTACTTCCTAAAATATGATTATATATTAAAACATGACTAAAAGTCAATCTTAAAGTGCATTTCTCTCAACACGTAAACTTCATTGAAAATAAGTGCAGAAAGCATTAAATGAACAACCTCCTGAAGACATGTTTGTCTTCAAACTCACTGACTAGCCTATAATGATATAGAGCTTGATTACAAGATTCCTAGTAACCTTCTCTACTATCTGTAATAACTCTAACCTTGGTGAGGTGTTCCTTAAACAGACTTATCTTAGCCAACAGTCTGATTCAATTTTGTAAACACCAGTGGATGAAGCTCAGCAATATTTCTATTCAACATTTATATTCAGCTTTCTTTTTGATTTGACTACAAAATGTTCTTTATTTGTCTCTACAGTTATCTTTATTCTTGTAAAAGACTCATACCAATCACAAAAAAGACTTAAACACCTTGTGGGAAGAAAAGAAAAGAAAAACATGTTATATTTGAGAGTCCTTAAATTTAACACTTTTGCCTTTGTTAACACATCAAATGTTAAAAATAAACAACCAGGTATATCACATGTTAACAACGAATCCCAAAACTGAATCAATTTCTTATCATGCAATTTCAAGTTTAGAATCCATACAACGCATGATTTAAACTAGGAACAATTTTTGCATTCAAATAAAGTTGCCACTCCAATTCCTTTTAATTTAAACTCTTAAAAGACTTTGCAGATCGTGCAGGTATTGATGCAAAATTCTGATTGGTAATACTGATTTCCACATTTTGGTTGTAGACAAACCAAAATTTATTTAAAAGAAATTTGGGTATATTAAAAATTTGTGTGAAAGGTGTTCTGGATTACAGTTTGGTATTAGGCCCCTAGGCATACCTCTCAACTGCACAGATTTTCGCAGAATGTCCAGATTTTTGCCTCATATTTTTCGTCCATTTTTCATAAAATTGTGGATTTCTGGCAAATTAGTGGCACATCATTAAAGATTGATGTTAGAAAATGATGACAGGCATTTGAGTTACAGCCTTCGTACTCATCATCAAATTCATGCTAATGTAAAACCTGTTATTCTATCATGTTTGTAAGAGCAGTATTTAAAAATTGTCCCTATTTTTGAGCCTTTGCCCCAGTTTTATTTATGGCTTTGTCCTGATTTCTTGCTCTAAGAGGTTGAGAGGTATGCTCCTGGGTACCTTTAAGTGTGTTTTTTGTAAACAATGTAGATTAATTCAAACAGATCCATGTTGGTAGTGAAGGGCTGTGAAAGAGTTATAGGTTCTTAAGTTCATTACATTTATCTCCAGGGGTATAGTTTAAATCACCACCTGTATGACCTGTAAAGCCTTTTACATTGGCAAATCACTAAAAAAGTTGAAAAGGAGAATTCATGAATACTTGAGTGATAACAAAATAATTGTAAAGATGATACCTTATAAGCATGCAGTCCAATGCAATGGTTTCAATTGTTTTGTCGTCATGTTGATTTAAACTTCAGCAGTCTTAGAGATAACGACTAAGAGTAGCAATTTTACATGAAAACAGGGATTATTCGGAGTTTAAAAGATGCATTGCCCAAAACTGGTTTAATTTTAGGACTGGATTGTTAGCATGTGATGTAGCTGTTGAGATTTATTATTAGGATTTGTTACTTTCTGTGGAAATCTATTAAAAACTAAAGTGATAAACATTTTATATTTGAAAGTCCTTGCTTTTCCTTGTTTTGCTTTATTTCCATTATGCAGAGCAATGCCAGATGCAATTCCCTGCCTCCCTAAACACACAGAAAAAGATCTGTAAAACAGTTTATAGTCTGCCTAAGAAATGATATTTCCAGACATGTAAAACAGTGAACTATCCCTCTTGTTTATATTGGCTAAATATTCTTATTATTGTCCGTCATTAAACAGCGTTTCTCAGTCAAAATCATGCTGCTCTGTGCTTTCTTACCAAGCAAAGTACAGTGCCTTTCTTAGTTTGTGCAACAATTATTTGCACACATGCAAAACAAGTAAAATATTCTTATTTATATTGGCTACAACTTCTTAATGTTCAGATCTCACAAAGCCATGCTGTGCTTATGTTTTCTTCCCTTGCAAAGAACATGATCTTATTTTACGCAGCACAGTTGATGGTACAAGTACCAGTGTTATTTCATACTACAGTATATTTTTTTATTTTTTCAGTACAATCTCCATATGATGCATCTTTCACCATCAGAAACTGCAAAACAAGAATGTTTTGCTATGGAATTCTGGTAATGCACAGGCTATATATCAGTATTTCAAGCTGCGTCCCGTGTTTATAATGCACTAGGCAATATGGCACAGCTTCTAGTCTGTGAACTAAATGATATCTGCAAACATAGAAAATGATTGAAATAATCCTTTTTATATACATTGCCTACAACTTCTCACTATTAAACATCATAGAACAATTCCTGTTGTAAAAGTCATGTTACTGCATGTTTTTCTTACTGCATTGAAAAATGGAATGTTCTGGCTGCATTAATCCTACTGAGCATAGCACCTTTCCTAGTCTGTTCAACAAATATTTGCAAGTATGAGTGAAATATTTTTTTACATTTTCTACAACTTCTCACTACAATGAAAACCATCTCATTGCATGTTTATCTTACTTTATGGAGAATAAGGATATGTTAACTATATTAATCGTAATGTGTACAACACATCTTTTGAGTATTTTTTTCATGAATGAATCAGGTGCACATTGCTTCTCTCATCTTAAACTACAATGCAAGAACATTACCATAATGCAATTCTGGTAATAAGATGAAAAGCAGTACTTTAAGTGGTTTCCAGTAGTCACAAAATGCATAACAAAATATCACAGCTGTCATTTGTAAAACCAGTTTCCCATTCCCCTCGTCAGTCATCAGTTGCAGCTTTCCTGCTGTATACAGAATAGGATTTGTACAACACATTAACCCTACTACACTTAGCACAGCTCCTGGTCTGTACATTAAATGGTACTTACACATATGTAAAACAGTGTGAAACCATTCCTCTTATTTGCATTTGGTTAAAACTTTTTAGTATCGGACACGCACCTCAACTGTACTTATTTGGAGGTATATACATTTCAGGCCTCATTTACACCTTCACAAGGTGAATCTGTTTTTGAAGGTAGTTTCTGGCTTCATTTGCCCAATGACATGATTTCAAAACTCATCATGCACAATTTTGAAGCTGTTTATTACACAGAAAACCAGACTACATGAACAAGCAATTTTACATGCCCTTTTATGAGAAGCAAACATAAATGACATAGTGAGGTAGATTTCTTTTTTTTTTAATAATATTTTATTAAGAACAGTACTGAAGTATACATCTTGTTATAAAATAATTGAAAAAATGTTGATACATTACATAAAAAAATCAAGAAATAATTATATAACAACAGGAAAAACTATTTACACAGATGTTCACTCAGCAATAAACAAGTCATTTACAATTGCTGTAAATAAAGTTATATCTTACCATTAGATTGGTTTAGTAATAATGCATGTATATTCTTCCAATAATTGTATGTAGTTGTATTCCTTGCAGATCTGGCTCTAATTGTCAACATTTAAAGATTAGACACCTCTTTGAGAAGATCTTTAAAATTTTGAAAAGATGGGATTTGCGACTATTTCCAATTTTTTTGTGATTTCTTTCCTGCCAATGGATAAAACCGACCACAAAATTGAATACTTACTTGGTGTTACACAATTAGGAATTGGAGTGTTAAATAAGACTAATGATTTGTTGATTAAAAAATTATTTGTAAATATTGCTTGTAAAAACCAGCTGATGTCTTGCCAAAATTCCTTTAAAAGAGGACATTCATAAAATATATGTATCCAGTCAATATTTATATTCTTTTTAGAAATTATCTATTTAAAAATCTCCAAGTAAAGATTTTCCATTTAGGAGAAGATGTGGTTTTACTAGCTGATTGGAGAATATTCAATTTATCTTTATCTGAAGGATAAGAATTATTAACAGTGATGAAGGATTTCCAATAACTGTATGTTTATCCATGTCAACTTTTATTGTTTTATATATATATATATATATATTATATATGTATATACACACACACACATATACACATGAAATACTAATTTTTATTGAATTGTCCTGTTGAGTGAAGTTCATTAAATAACTCATTAGTCTAGGAATAGAAGTTTTATATGTGGAAGAGATTATATGAAGTTTATTCTTGGTATATTCTCTAGCTTCTTGTAAATCTAGCCATGGTGATGTATTGCATTTATTATCTTCCATAAGGGTAATGAGTGATTTTAGTTCATTTAGGGTTGCGAGGGTGGCCTAATGGTTAAGGTGTTTGCCTTACAAGCACAAGGTGCAGGGTTTGAGTCTCACAAGTGATAATTGGCTAAGCTTAAAATGGCTCGCAAGCTAGCTTACTACTAATCTATGAACCTATGTTTGTTCATCAATTGATGCCAAGCTATCAAATGTTTTTGTTTAAAGACATTTTATGATAATCTGTAGAAAAATGACTCCTTGTGTATAGGCTATGGGGAAGATAATGAATATACAACTGTCAAATATTTTATGTCTAAAGATAACATTTTTAAAAGAGCTTAAGATTAAAGTTATGTAGTTTGAATTGTATGTCTGGGTATATTGGTAAGAAAAAAATTCCTTCAGTCTCCAGACAAATGAATTATTTATTAAGTTAGACATATGCATTTCGTTTAGAATTTTTGGATAATGGGATAGACAAAGAATATATTCTTTCCATTTTGCAGAGTATTTACTGTCTATTAGATAGGTAATAGTTTTGATTACTGAGGAAATTGAATAAAGGTCCAGATTAGGTAAATAAATACCTCCATTATCCCAGCTATACATATGTGTTACTAAAGCAATTCTAGATTTAATTGGATACCAAAAGAATTTTTTTATCAGTGTGTTAAACTTTTTGATTACTAAATATGTAGGGGGAATAGATATAGATTGAATTATATACAAAATGTTAGGGAGTAAAACCATCTTTATAACTGACAATTTCTCATCCATTGAGAAAGTACAGTTTTGTACCTACCATAAATGTAGATGTCCGAGAGGTATGCATCTGCAGTCCTAACAAATGGGTTGTCCTGCCTCAGGCAGCCCTTCGGTCGGCCGGATTCCAAAGTCTGGGTCTGGCCTCGGCTGATGTCGCACTTCACCCGACATCATAGCTGCTGTTAACCGGGTATAAAGGCATCAGCCGACGCCATTTTCCTCAGTCTTTCTTGCCACGTGGCGCCCGAAGCAGAAGCTGTTCGCAAGTGCCGGTCGGTCAGAACCAGAGATTGCTACTACCGAAGACTTCTAAAAAGCTAAGTACCCCATTGGGGACTCTTTCTTGCCTCAGCCGATGTCAGAAAAAGTGAATAACTGTTCAACTTGTGGGAAACAAATACCTCATAAAGATTTCCACTCTTACTGCCTACCTTGTTTAGGCCCAGACCAAGACGTAGCAGCTTGTCTAGCCTGTGCTTCCTTCAACCGACGGACACTTAGACGTCAGTCGGAGTTTGACCATTTATTTATTACACTTTCTATAGTAATTAAACTTTTATTAAAGTTCATTTTTAATCTATCTGTTGAGAATGGGCAATATATTTTTTGTAGTCATCTTGTATGTTGAATTTTTTTTGACCGACTCATAGAATTTGGGTTTTAATATGATTGAATTTAAGGCCTGCGTTTTTTTTTAAAAATATCCACACTGTTAAATAATTCTAACAAAGAAGGGTCCTTAGCCCCTAATGTAATCAATATGTCATGCATGTATTTTTGAAGTTTCATCAATTCCCAAATCATATCCTTTACTACAAGTGCTGTCCCTTATGTTTGCCCAAGGTTCCATAATTAAGGTGAATAAAAGGGGAGGTACCTTTTACAACTGGTATGTATTGAGAGATGTTAGGACCTATTTTTTATATGCTTGACCACCACTATATAATTGAGAAATAAGATTTATAAAATGTTCTGAAAAATTAAGTTCCCCCAATAAAATAAATAACAATTCCCAGTTTATTGTATCAAATGCACAATTTATGTCTAAACTAATTATGGTAAGATTGTTTTTTAGAATCTTTACTGACTCTATTAAGGATAACATTATTGTAATGTTGTCATAAGTTGTTCTACTAATTATGAAACCAGTTTGATTGGGCAGAACTAGACTAGGAAGGATATTCTTTAGTCTATTTGCATAAATAGACATTTTGTAATCCATATTTAGCAAGGATATAGGCCTATATGAGTTGCATTTAATGGGGTCTTTATCTTGTTTTACGATTGGAGTGATAAAAGTGTATTTCCATGATGGTGGAATAAAATTATTGGTTTGTGCTATATTGAAAACAGAGTGTAAAATTGTAAGTGCTTTTGTAGGTAGAATTTTATATAATTCTGGGATAATGCCATCATTGCCTGGAGCTTTATTTTGTTTAAGTTTTTAATTTGTAGTTGAATATCCCTAAGGGTAATTTGCCTATCTAGTAATTCAACTTGTTCTTCAGTTATCCAACAAGCAGCGCAACACCCCACAGAACAAATGCCTCGCTACCAAAATAGAATATAAGACACAGTCCAAACATACAGAGGTAGCAGAGGCAACCAATGGCTATATAAAATGTCAGAACTCAGTCCATAAAATCACAGATAATTTACTGTGCATAACAGGTAAGCACTTTCACATTCGCTTCATCAGACCATAAAATGCACAAACCCCAATTAACCATTTAAATATACCTACGCAAATACAATTAATCAATCATGACTCAATTATGTTAAAAGGGAAATACCTATGCTACCATAACAAATTATTAAATGAATACATATCTACATATAAAAGTATAAGGAAAAACTTCATTATTGTATATAATACTATCTAGCTACTTATTACACAAAAATATAGAATACAAACTTTGTTGCACTTCTTGGTCTGATAATAAATATATAAAGAAATATATAAAAAAATATAAAGCAAAAAATATGTATCCAAATAATATGAAATAAAATAAATTGTGCCAAGACTGGATCTGTATATCAGTACTCCTAAGATCACCTTTAATCTCCTAGATTTTAATACTAGCTTCAAAGAAGCCCTCTCATTTAACCCTCTCCCTTGATCAGCCCTGAGCTTTATAATCCAGTTCATTTCTCTCTTTTCAGTACTATTTCTAATGTCACCTCTACGAGCAATAGGAATAATAAGTATCAATAGCCATAAACTTAAACATATGGTCTCTACCCTTAGCTGTAACATGCTTGGCTAATGCATTATTGGGGGACTGAGTCCTAATGGCATATAGGTGCTCCCTAATCCTATTCTTGAATAGTCTATTCATTTTACCAATGTAAAATGAATTGCAGATTGAACAGATTGCAAGGTAAATTACATTGGGGGTTGCACAATCTGCCTTTGTACGAAACATATACTGATGGCCCTGTAATCAGGGTGTATAAATTTACCATTGGTGTCTATGACCTCACAAAAACTGCATTGCCCACAGAGTATGGTATCTAGCTCTTGATCACTATAAGATATGCGTTTATCAAGTGGCTGACAAAGAATTCTTTTTAAATTTGGCTTATTTTTATATCTAAACTTTGGTCTTTCTCCAACAATCTCTTTGATATCAGGGCTGGTCAACAAAATACCCCAGTGCCTATTCAAGATGTCATAAACTTTACTATTATCTGTAATAAAAAATATGGGTATCCTAACTTCAGATACATTATTGTTAGATTCACGATTCATATGCTGCGGTAGCATTGTCGCCTCACAGTTAGACGTTGCCCGTTCGATTCTCAGTTAGAGCGTCTTCTGTGTGTCATGCGTGAATGGGCATTCCTTCATTGAAGGTTGTGTGTTACACCCGGCAAGCCAGCACGTGAAAGTCTACTGCCAATCATTAGCGGACCAGAGTTCCGCTGTGGCAACCCCTAACCGGGAAAAGCTGAAAGACACAGATGATTCATATCCACATTCTGACCATTGGAAAAATAAGGGCTGGCTCTTTCTCTCCTCAACAAATATATTCCATCCAACCCTTCTTTAATTTCACCCTCCTTGTAGCCTCTTTTCAAGAATCTATCCTTTAAGGTCTCCATTTCACACTGATACACTATATGTAATGCATTCAGGAATGAAGCCCTCATCCCCTGGCCTCTAATGATGTTTTTAAAAACATATTGGGGGTGCATACTCCATCTATGGAGGCAGGTGTTCCTAAGACAGCTCTTCCTGAATACCCTAGTGTTGATACTACCATCATCCACCTTCTCAATGCATAAATCCATATATTCAATTTTACTGTTGGAAAGATTCATGCTAAACCTCAGATACTCAGTACAGTCATTCATTGCTGTCACAAAGGTCTCGAACTGGGCCCTCTCTCCAACCCACACAAGGAAGACATCGTCTACAAAACGACGATAAAATGGAACAAACTTCTTAAAGTCATCCATGGAAAACAATAAATCTTCCTCTCACAGAGCTAAGCACACGTTGGCGTAGCTGTTGGCACACCACACCACAATAATTACAGGATTCACATTTTAACATGCGCACAAAATTTATATTTGGTACTTCCAAAATATTTTTTAGATTATATCCTCTACTATTCATAAATTCTGGTTTTAATTCTATTTTACTTACTATGTATTTGTCATTTAAAAGAATATTCCAGCTCTTCAAAACACCATTTTTTATTGTTCCCACTGTTTCAGGGCTATAGGTAAATACAAAACTCATATTGTATTTTTTACTTGTTTCCTTTGTATCCAATTCTCCCTCTAGGTGGGCAATGTCTATTTGATCTATATTCTCTTGTACTATAGTTTTTACATGGGGTTCTATATGTTTTTGTTTTAAAATTGGTTCATATATTCCCTTGGATCTCTTATAAGTTACTTCAGATACCAAGTCTGAAAGGAGTGTTACTGGGTACCCTCTTTGTATGAACATCTGTAATAATTGTTCGCATTCTTTATGAAATTCCACTTCAATAGTTACCATTCTAGCTGCACGCACTAGTTGGCCCTTAACTATTGATCTTTTCTGAGATTAAGGGTGTGAACTGGTGAAGTGGAGAAATTAGTTAGAGTATGTTTCTTTACGAAAAATAGATGCTTTATAACCTTCTCTGTCCTTCCTAAGGAGTACATCTAAGTATGCTATTTTTTCAGTACTAAAATTATTTGTAAACTTTAAATAAGAAATACTATTAAGATGTTCCACTAAATTTGTAGCTATAGTTTCATCGCCCTTTAGGATGATAAAAATATCATCCAAGAAGCGTGTATAATAATAAATACAGATCACATCAACACTTGAAAAAATGTTTTCATGTTCCCAATGGGCTAGGACTAGGTTTGCATAGCTAGATCCCACCGGTGACCCCATTGCCATCCCTATTAGTTGTAAATTTATTTTTCAAATATGATATAATTATTATACAATATAACAGAAAGAAGTTCTTCCACCAATCTAATGTCTGTCTGGGGAGCTTTATATTTCCTCATCATTGTTAATACTGTTTGAATCCCCTCCTCATGGGTTACAGAACTATATAGGTCGCAGACATCTATTGTTAAAAAGTTATATTCTCTGCAAAACACCAGTTTATCTATATCTGATAGAAATGACCAAGAGTCATGACAGATCTGTTTTTCATAGTTGACATTTTTTCAAAGTTTTTTCCACCACTTTTGCACTAGCATAAGTGACAGACTGCCTAGCATCTACTAGTGCTCTCATAGGTGGGATCAGCTATGTTTTTGTGGACTTTTGGCACTCCGAAGATACATGGGATCTTTGGGAAGGATATAGTTAAATAATTCAAAGTATGTATATCTATTATACCTTCTCTGAACAAGTCATTAAGGTATATATTAATATTTTGATATGCTCTATTTAATTTATTTCTACTAACTTTTATATATGTTTCAGTACTTAAAACCTTATTCATCTTGGTTGCATAATTGGTGTAATTCATTATAACCAGACTACCTCCTTTATATGGTTTTATGCATCTAACAGGTTGTTTTTTTATTTCATTTAACAGTGAGTATTCTTGTTTAGTTAAGTTCTTACTGTCATAATTCCTGTCACTTAATAAAGTTGTGAAGTCTAATTCACATATTTCATCAAAAACAAATAGAGATGGATGTAATGGCGGGTTGAACATGCTAGGAATATATAATTCACTAGTTGTAGTTTTATCACTACCACAAACAACCGCCAAATTCAATTTTCTCACAAAACTTTTAAAGTCCAGTAACAGTCTCGCTATACCAAGGCGTGGTGTTGGTACAAATGTGTAACCTTTTGAAAATAGTTCAACCACATCTTCACTGATCTTAATGTCTGAATAATTATAAAGTTTAAAGTCACCTGATTTATTAAACATAACTTTGCAAGGGGAACAAAGTAATTCAGCATCAGGTGGTTCTACCTTTTCTGCTTCACTTTCCCTCATGTGTTGTAAGGGTTGAAATGGTTGTTCATTGTCGAGCTGTACTTCTTGTTCTTCACAGAGTAAAAATTTTGTCGGTTTGATTGTACTGTCACTGCATATGTGTTAGTATCTGCATTATTATGTAAAAGTTATTTGCCTCTACTTATTTATTTCTTTTCCTTGTTTGTTGACACTGACTTCAGTATCATTTCTACCGGTAGCTGGCATAGAGACAAAGTCCTCATTATTTGAAGCTTGGTTTACATTATTACAACTAACTGGCGTATGCAAATTCCACGTCTGCGATGGGGACAGATTAAGATATGCAGTACCTTTAGCATAGTCTGTTCAGTCTCTTTCCAGCTTCTTAATTTTAACATTTCAGTTTTTTAATTTGTTGGCTTATACTTGTAAAAATTCTGTTATGGTCATAGTAATAGCGTGAGTAATGTTTTGTTTTACATCAACATTTAGATGATCAATTTCCTTAGCTAATAGTTCAAGGTTACACTTATAATGTTTGCTTATAAGTTCCATCAGTTCAATACCTTGCCTATTAAATATCTATATTAGTTCTTTATGAAAAACAGTCCCAGCTTCAAGACCTGTAGGAAACTGCCAGGATCCAAGTCCATTTGGGACTATGTTAGTATTACAATATTCATTAAAATAACGGATTTCTAATTTAAGTTTTTTTGCATTTTAACAGTTTAACATCAAGTAGTTTTAACTTATTCAATATAAAAAAAATGGTGCTATAAGTGCTCACACCAAACCAAGAAAAATAAAAGAGCACAGCGTTGCGAGTCCGCAATCTTAGTTTAATGTTAAAAAATAATAAAACAAACAGGTTAAGCGCTTTCATCAATTAGTATGACTTCTTCAGAACAAACTGCCATTGTGAATTTTACATTTAAATACAAGTTGCTGGTCTGCCATTGGTTCTAAACCAACCAATTCCATTTATAGGAAAAGAACATACTAAAGTATACAAGCAAGAATTAGGTTCAATAAAATAGATGATTTCATCATAAATGACCATATCCACATAACATAAACATAAAAGAGTACAAAAATACTGCCACAAAAACACTTAGTTATAGCAAGCATTGATGACATTACTAGATTTGATTTGCCTTTTCTTTGAGAATTGGCATTATAGTAATATGCTCATTGAGACCAGGTGGATAATCAGCAGCTAGTCTTAAATGCCACAATAACTCTTTCTTGTATAATGCATTTTGCCAATCCCCACCCCTTATTTCAACAGTTACAAATTCAAGTATCCCAAACTTAAAACATAGATAACCATCACATACAATGCTATGCTTATATAAAGCATTAGTATCTTTTTTATTTTTGATATCATAGAGATGCTCATATATTCTAGTTTTCCCCAGGGATTACCTCAGTGTCACTGCTCAACAGAGGCACAGCAAAATAATGGGTATAGTTCCCCATACTAAAGGGGTGGCGTAAGCCACAAAACTATGGGCTAGGCTTGTAAATGCCCTCGGGCAGATAGCCTAGTATGAACCTATGAACCTATGAACATTCTCTCTGTTTTACCCACATAGAAGGAAGAACAGGTGCTGCAGATGGCTATATAAACTAACTTATTGGAACAACAACTACCACTTTTTAAGAATACATGACTTTTGTTTTTATTATCAAGGGAAATAGAAGAATCTTGCAATATATATGAACAATAGGAACACCTCCCACATGGTCTACTTCCACATCTTTATCATATTTAGTACTACAACTACTACCTGTCTCTAATAAAGACTTAAGGTTAAACCCCACCTTCGTAGAGAAAATGGGTTTGTCACCCAAGGTGTGAAAAACATCAGTATTAGTTTTGAAAACATTCCAATTTCTTGTCAAAATTCCTTTGATCTGCGAATATAAAGGATTATACTGCACTACACATGCTTGTTGAAAATTGGGTACAGACTGCAATATTATCTCTATAGTTTTTTGTTAAATTTTATCCCCACCAGTACCCAATAAAGGTACATAAATATTACCCCATTTATCTAGAACATCCATAAGTATAGGCTCAATAAAGTCACTTGGGTACCCTCTTTCTAGAAACATATCCCTCAAATTTCCAAATTCTGCTATAACATCATCTCTCACAGCTGTCATCCTAGCAATTCTTATGGCTTGGCCCTTTATAATACTTTTCTTCTGGTAAATAGGGTGATGGCTAGTATAATGCAAGTAATTGTTACAAAATGTGTTTTTACGGTAGATTTTGGAGATTAAACCATTGTGATCTTTGATCATCTTAGTATCTAAAAAATGTATTTCCTGTTCATCAAAGTGATGTGTAAACTTCAAATAATCTGTAGTTAAATTTAAATACTGAACAAATTCTGTTATTTTTTCTTTGCTTCCTTTTCCATAGAATAAAAATATCATCCAAAAATCTGCCGTAGTAAGTGACATTAGTGGAAAACAACTCATTTTGGAAAACATACTTGTGCTCCCAGCCCAACAGGACTAGGTTCGCATATAGGGGGGTGCAAGCTGCGCCCATAGCCACTCCCTTAAGCTGCTGAAAATATTCACCTTCAAAGAATATGTAATTGTTTTCCAATATAACACTCATTAGCTCACATATAAGCAAATTTTCATCAGTAGTCAAAGATGAATAATTGAAAAGCACCTCCTCAAATAGACACAAGCCTTCTTTTTTCGGAATACAGGAAAAAACTTCCTGTACATCTATAGTGAGAAAAGAGGTATCCACTGACCATAAGTCTTTACTAATCTGTTCTAAAAAATTCCATGAATCCTTTAGTAAATGGGGGAATTTATTCATAATATGCTTTAGTTTCTTATCCACATAGACTGCTATATTATGGGTTTTGGAACCCGCAAGCTGCTACAATAGGTCTAAATGGTGGTTTCTTTAGGCTTTTATGCACCTTAGGTATTCCAAAAATCACTGGAATTTTTGGATATTTATTAAGCAGAAAATCATAGTCATCACTGGAAATTCTCTTGGCCATTAAATATTCATAAAGATAACTGTCTATTCTGCTATATGAAATATGTATCTCATTTTTGGAACATAAAGAGTAGTTGTCCGTTGTAAATAGTATACTTTGCATGTCATTGATGTAGTCTTCTGACCTATATAAGACAACTCCGCCACCCTTGTCTGGAGTCATAATTCTTATACCCTTGTCATCCTTTAAATAGTTTAATAAACTTTTCTCATTATAGGTTAAGTTATTGAATAGTCTTCTTTTCTCTCCCCAAACTTTATATAAGTCATCTTTTACTAACTTTTCATAAGCAGCAACCAAAGGAGGGTTAAAGGTGCTACTCCTTTTAAGAGTAGCTTTTGACACAACACTGGGGGACTTCCCTGAAAACAAGATGCTCAAATTCAATTTTCTTAAATATAACTGCAAATCAACCATTACTCCAGCTATATCAGGTATTTTAGTTGGAACAAATTTAAAGCCCTTGGAAAATAAGGAAAAAAGATCTGTTGTAATGGGAATATCAGAATAATTATATATGTTAAAACCATTGAAACTGAATTGGATGTTGTCTAAACATTCTATTTCAGTTACAGGACCTTTCACTTGACATATACCTGATTTTACTGCATTGTCCTGTTGTAGGTTTTGTACACACCCTGCCTGCGATTTGCTATTCTCTTTGAGCGTCTGGGAAGCGGAAAATCCTGAAAATCAACAGAATATTCAGGGTCTAGTTCCCCACTGCCCATTTCAAAACTGCAATTATTATTGGGTGCTGCCCTGTTATTCCCATCACTTTTAACCTTTCCATGTTCTCCTTCCTGAAAAACTAAATTTTCAGTAGGATATACCTTGTGGGCTTGATACTGTTTAACATCTCTATCCAATTTTTTGTTTTTTTTCTTAAAGATATCATCACATTTTTGGTCTACCCTACTGATAACTTTATAATAGAGTTTTTCATACTGCTCAAACAGCAAATCAGTGACAATTTTTTCATTTAATACATTTGCTTCATCACATAACCTAGTTTCCATTGCCTCATAAAAGGAAACAGTATTATCTAATAGTTGCAAACCCCATTTGTTGAACATGTCAGCATATATCTTGACAATATCAGCATCATAATATATTCCATAAGGAAATTTGAAAACTCTTAATCCCTGTGGAACTATTTCTCTTTTGATACATTCATTTAAACAACACACTTCCATTTGGCACATTTTTAGTTTAAACAATTTCCTCTCAAAGGTATAAACCCATGTCTCTTAATGATTCAGAATTATATTGTCCAATTTTTCTGTTAACAGATACTCCATTACTCCTTTGTGGACTTGCATCAGAAAAAACAAAATGCTTATGAAGTAGGTTACCAAAATGTTCATAATTTTTATAAGTTACAGCTTCTTTACAGCTGCATGACCCACAGTTTCTGTTAGAATTCGAAAATTCCTTTCTTCCAGTAACCTTGTTACTGGTGCACAAGTTGTTACCATTTAAAAACTTGCTATTTGTATTAGAATGAACAGTACCTTTAGGCAAACCTTCCTTGCGACAGGTTTTCTTCATATTATGGAAGTCCAATGATGCAGGTTCGATGTCTCCTTCAAACTGCACCACATAATTACTTTGATGCCATTACAACGAACAGGCTCCTGTACATCACTTAGTTCAATAAAACTGTTAGCGTTGCAAGGAGAACGCCTTCTCTATCAAATTATCAAAGATCACAATGGTTTCATCTCCAAAATCTACCGTAAAAACACATTTTGTAACAATTACTTGCATTACACTAGCCATCACCCTATTTACCAGAAGAAAAGTATTATAAAGGGCCAAGCCATAAGAATTGCTAGGATGACAACTGTGAGAGATGATGTTATAGCAGAATTTGGAAATTTGAGGGATATGTTTCTAGAAAGAGGGTACCCAAGTGACTTTATTGAGCCTATACTTATGGATGTTCTAGACAAATGGGGTAATATTTATGTACCTTTATTGGGTACTGGTGGGGATAAAATTCAACAAAAAACTATAGAGATAATATCGCAGTCTGTACCCAATTTTCAACAAGCATGTGTAGTGCAGTATAATCCTTTATATTTGCAGATCAAAGGAATTTTGACAAGAAATTGGAACGTTTTCAAAACTAATACTGATGTTTTTCACACCTTGGGTGACAAACCCATTTTCTCTACGAAGGTGGGGTTTAACCTTAAGTCTTTATTAGAGACAGGTAGTAGTTGTAGTACTAAACATGATAAAAGATGTGGAAGTAGACCATGTGGGAGGTGTTCCTATTGTTCATATATATTGCAAGATTCTTCTATTTCCCTTGATAATAAAAACAAAAGTCATGTATTCTTAAAAAGTGGTAGTTGTTGTTCCAATAAGTTAGTTTATATAGCCATCTGCAGCACCCGTTCTTCCTTCTATGTGGGTAAAACAGAGAGAATGTTCAAAACTAGAATATATGAGCATCTCTATGATATCAAAAATAAAAAAGATACTAATGCTTTATATAAGCATAGCATTGTATGTGATGGTTATCTATGTTTTAAGTTTGGGATACTTGAATTTGTAACTGTTGAAATAAGGGGTGGGGATTGGCAAAATGCATTATACAAGAAAGAGTTATTGTGGCAGTTAAGACTAGCTGATTATCCACCTTGTCTCAATGAGCATATTACTATAATGCCAATTCTCAAAGAAAAGGCAAATCAAATCTAGTAATGTCAACAATGCTTGCTATAACTAAGTGTTTTTGTGGCAGTATTTTTGTACTCTTTTATGTTTATGTTATGTGGATATGGTCATTTATGATGAAATCATCTATTTTATTGAACCTAATTCTTGCTTGTATACTTTAGTATGTTCTTTTCCTATAAATGGAATTGGTTGGTTTAGAACCAATGGCAGACCAGCAACTTGTATTTAAATGTAAAATTCACAATGGCAGTTTGTTCTGAAGAAGTCATACTAATTGATGAAAGCGCTTAACCTGCTTGTTTTATTATTTTTTAACATTAAACTAAGATTGCGGACTCGCAACTCTGTGCTCTTTTATTTTTCTTAGTTTTAACTTATTCACCAATAAATTTTCATTTCTTTCAGCTGATAACACAGCAAAGGTTCCTGTACTTGGTTTAAGCAGAAGCGGTACATCCTTCAGCCAGGCAAAAATCTCCGGTGTTCCAATAAGCTTTCGAATGTATTATGAATGTATTTAAAATTTGTATGCATTACTTGGTTGTTATCTGAGGAAGTTGGGTCAGCGAATCTGACAAAAAGCGCTTCATAAATTTTGCATTTTGGTTTTATCCTTCTTGTGTCATCCTTTGGGTGCTTTGTCAAGTTGTTTCGGCAGTTTCAGTATTTGTACTTTCTACAGAATCAACTCAGTTATTAGAGCTAAAGACTCTGTCTATCCTTGTATGTGTATTATGTCTGTGGGAATAAAATGTATAGAAAAGTGATTTAGAGTCATCATAATTATTAACATCCTTCAAGAAAAAGGATTCAGAAAATTCTTTCAGTAACTTGGCCATAGATGAAATCTTTCTTTTACCAGTAAAGGTGGAGTCTTTGTTATCGAAAATACAATTAAAATCACCGGCTAGTATAATGTTACCTTTGGAAAATTGTAAGATGTGCTCTATATGTTGTTGTGCTGATTTAAGTCCAAAGCCAGGTATCCAATATATGTTAAATAAAGAGAATATCTTATTATTATACTCTATAGTAACTAATGCAACCATGCTTTTATTATCATGATATGTATATTATTTTTGGCTTGGAGAGTTTGCTGTTCTATAGAATTGCAACACCTCTTTTTTTGTGAATGCTCAGAACTAAGACAGAATAAGATGTAGAGTCCAGTTTAGTTATGTCTTGTGTTATCAAGTGAGCTTCTTGCAAGAATATTAGTTGAGAGTTTTGTAATTTAAGATATTTAAAGATCTTCTCTTATTAGGATTTAGTCCATTAACATTAAGTGAAATGCAATGTAAAGAGGTCATGAGGTAGTTCTATGTAAAATGATTCATGTTGATAAAGTGTTTTATTATGACTTTGTCTCTTTAAGCATAAAAAGTGATTGCAAAGAATACAAATTTTAATTTTATTAAGGATGTAACGAAGTAAAACCAAAGTTATATTTAAAAGACTTTCAACTATGCAAGTGTAAGTGAACATCAAATATCGTATTAGCAATAAATTATAACAAAAGCTACTAACAAGAACATCTCCCAAATCCCATCTGGAGTTATAAACTCCTAATTTGAATGACATAAATCACTCTAACTTGCTGCTTAGCAACATATTTCTGTCAAGACCTGCCTAACTGTAAGCTTATTCATAAGTAAATTTATAGCTTTCAAGTAAAATTATCATCTATTACTATTTACTTTAATCTTTATCTGTTTAAAAATAAACTTATCTAAAATGCAGTATTTATAAAATCAAAAAGATACATTGCTTAATAGTAAATGAAAACTTGGTGTATAGTTTTGTATTATACAACAATTCAGTATGCTGATTATGATGATGTTAAAATGAACCAAATGATGACCAAGATAAATGCCATAGATTATATGCTTATGGAAGGTATATCATGCATTGTTTAGGAACATTAGAAGAAGAAATAAAAAAAAAAAACTAGAATTATTCATATTCAGTCATGTTAGAAACCTTCAATCTTCTTCTTTCGGCTGCTCCTGTTAGGGGTCGCCACAGCGGATCAACTGTTTCCATTTCGTCCTGTCCTCTGCATCTTGCTCTGTCACACCAACCACCTGCATGTCCTCTTTCACCACATCCATAAACCTTATCTTAGGTCTTCCTCTTTTCCTGTTACCTGCCAGCTTCATTCTTAGCATCTTTTTCCCCAATATACTCTGCATCCCTCCTCAGCACATGTCCAAACCAACGTAATCTTGCCTCTCTGGCTTTGTCTCCAAACCTTCCAACCTGGGCTGACCCTCTAAAATACTTATTCCTAATCCTGTCCATCCTCTTCACACCCAGTGGAAATCTTATCAACAACTCTGCCATATCAAGCTCTGACTCCTGCTTTTTTGTCAGTGCCACTGTCTCCAACCCATATAACATAGCTGGTCTCACTACCCTCTTGTAGACCTTCCCTTTCACTCTTACTGGTACTAGTCTGTCACAAATCACTCCTGACACTCTTATCCACCCACTCCATCCTGCCTGTACTCTCTTCTTCACCTCTCTTCCACACTCACCATTACTCTGAACTGTTGATCCCATGTACTTAAACTCATCCACCTTCACCACCTCTACCTTCCTGCATCCTCACTATTCCTCTATCCTCCCTCTCATTCACACACACATATTCTGTCTTAGTCCTGCTGACCTTCATTCCTCTTCTCTCTAGAGCATATCTCCACCTCTCCAGGGTCGTCTCCACCTGTTCCCTACTCTCACTACAGATCACAATGTCATCTGCAAACATCATAGTCCACGGGGCCTCCTGTCTGATCTCGTCTGTCAACCTGTCCATCACCACTGCAAATAAGAAAGGGCTCAGAGCTGATCCTTGATGTAATCTCACCTCCACCTTAAATGCATTCGTCACTCCCACCGCAGACCTCACCGCTGTCACACTACCCTCGTACATATCCTGTACCACTCTTGCATACTTCTCTGACACTCCCGACTTCCTCATACAATACCACAACACCTCTCTAGACACCCTGTCATATGCTTTTTCTAAGTCCACAAAGACACAATGCAACTCCTTTTGACCTTCTCTGTACTTCTCCATCAACAGTCTCAGAGCAAACATCGCATCTGTAGTGCTCTTTCCTGGCATGAAACCATACTGCTGATCACTAATCATCACCTCCCTTCTTAACCTAGCTTCCACTACTCTTTCCCATAACTTCATGCTGTAAACTTTCAATAATGTAAAGTTTATGCTAGTCTGATCTGGATTTAGTCTGTCAAAATTTACAAAATCTAGGAAAAAAACAGGTTAATGTTATTAACTTTTAAAGTGAGACCCTTCCCTAATCATTGTCTGCACAAGCATCTTATATTCATGCTATTTGTTATGCAATTTCAACCCACTACACAACAATAGTAATTAATGCAGATATTATAAGTAAACATAAGGCTAGTAGATACAGATTGTTTATATGAAAACAGTGTCCCATGAATAGGTATATGTTTATGGAAGTATCAAGAAGGCTGTGTCAACCCTCATCTCATCTCCCTAAGATCAAATATATCCTATCTTACTGATACTCCTTGCCATTAACCTTAAAACAGCTGAAGCCATGTAGACATTATTACCCTACACTGTAAATTTGTGTTATGTTCAACTATGATAATACGGTTTCTATTTGAAACTGATATCTTACTCTAGTTAAACTACAGCTGTCATTTTTAATACAGTATGCTCCGTTATGTCATCAAACTTTTTGTAATGCATTTTAGCTATAAAGTACAGTTGTGTACACTTATAAATGTAGATGTTGGAGTGTATTCACTGTTGCAGTCATCACATTTGGGTTATCTGCTTGCATTAGCCCTCAGTCGGCCTGATTAACAAAGTCTTGGGCCTTGCGTCGGTTGCTGTCTCTTCTTCCATGACGTCATTACATCAGTTTTTCTTGCCCCAGATGTCAGGTGCCCCCTTAATGGGAAGCAATAAAACATATATATATATATACAAATATACAAGGATATACCTCCAATAAAAAAGCAAATACACCAAAAAGACTTTTAAGCATAGTAAAGAAGAGTAGAGGTATAGCCAAAGAAATCAGGGGGCTGGAGGGAGGGCAACCAGGACTGCTGCAGTGAATACTCTCAAGCATCTACATTTATGGTAAGTGTACACAACTGTACTATGTTCTTCGTGTTTCACTGTTGCAGTCATCACATTTGGGTAGATTCCCAAATCTAAGGATGGGAGGTGGAATTTAGATAGCATTAGGACCAGCTACAAGACCCTGCAAGACTGCAGTGACAAAGCCAGCTCTGGATTTAGAGAAAATTGGAAAATGGTAATGCTTGGTAAAGGTATGTACAGAACTCCAGGTATCAGCCTCTAGAATGTCCCTGGTAGGAACACCTCTGAGAAAGGCTGTAGAGGTAGATGCAGCCCTGGTTGAATGGGGTCTGATCCCCTGTGGGATAGGTTTTCCATGGTGCTTATAGCAGAAATGGATGCAATGGCCTATCCATTTAGAAATGGTTTGCGTTGAGATAGCCTTTCCCTCTGCTCTTGCAGCAAATGACACCAGCAGTTCAGATTTCCTTTGAAGTTTAGTCCTGTCCAAGTAGAATCTAAGTTGTCTGTGCACATCTAAGGAGTGCAGTATCCGTTCCCCTTTGTTTTGTGGATTAGGAAAAAAGGTTGGTAAATGAATGGACTGATTGAGAGCCACACTGGATACCACCTTGGGCATGAAGAAAGGATTGGTTCTGAGGGACACCCTGTCCGCATGAAAGATGAAAGGCTCCACTGCCATAAGGGCCTGTAATTCAGATACCCTTCTTGCTGAAGTGATTGCCAAAAGAAAAGCTGTTTTCCAAGAAAGGAATTTTAGGTCTGCACTAGCAGCTGGCTCGAAAGGAGGAAGAGTGAGTTTCTCCAATACAAAGTTAAGGTCCCAGGCTGGAGTTGGGGCTCTCCTGGGTGGTCTTAAATTTTTGGCCCCTCTGAGGAACTGCCTGAGCAGAGGATGAGGAAAGAGGGGAGGTTCTGTGTTATAATGAGCAGAAATGGCTGAGGCGTGAATTTTGATGGGGGAAAAGGAAAGCTCCTTGTGAAGCATCTCAGTTAAGTATTGTAAAATCTGAGGTAAGCTGGGCTCTGCTGTGCTCATCCCTTGAGATTGTTTCCAGGCACAGAATCTTTTCCATTTTTCGGCGCAAGATTTTCTAGTACTAGGCCTCCTTGCCTGTAAAATGATATTAATCACTGGTTTACTGAGGGATGGTAAGGAAGAGATTAGATAATTAGCCAGGCTGCCAGGTTTAGGGTTTAAAGCTGAGGGTGCAGAATCTGGTTTTCCTGCTGAGACAACAGGGTAGGGGTCAGAGGCAGGTACCATGGGGCCAACAGTGACACACTGCACAAGAAGGGGGTACCAGTGTTGGCATGGTCAGTCTGGTACAATCAATATCGTCCTTGGTTTGTCCTGTTTGATCTTTAGCAGTACTTTGGAGAGGAGAAGCAGAGGAGGAAATGCATAAACTGATAGGTTTTACCAGCTGAAGGATGGGGCATCCACTTTCCAAGTTTGTTTGTGGGGAGTCCTTGTGCAAAACTTGTCCAATTGGTAATTCTGGGGGGAGGCAAACGGGTCTATATCTGGGCTCTCGCATTTGTTTGTCAACATGTTGAAAATCTCTGGCTCCAGTTTCCACTCATGTGGGTCCATGAGGTTTCTGCTTAGTCCGTCTGCCAGTGTATTTAGTTTTCCTGGCAGGAATTGAGCTTGTAGATGTACTTGGTTGCTCAAGGCTGTGTTACACAATGCCATGGCTAGTCTGCAGAGATGATAAGAATGGGTACCCCCCCCTGCTTGTTGATGTACCACATAACAGTGGTGTTGTCCATCTCTACCAGTAATTGTCCTGGAAAAATGTGGTCCTTGAAGGCTGTCAGAGCATTCTGTACAGCTAACATTTCTTTTTGATTGATATGCAGGTGCAATTGACTTGGGTTCCATTTGTCCTGAATGCACTTCCCTGCCAGGTGAGCCCCCCATGCATAGTCTGATGCATCTGTTAGGGTTTGGGTGTCAGGGAGTACAGTGAATGGTAGTCCCTTGTTTTGGTGGCAAGCCTCTGCCCACCAAAGAAACTCTAGACGTAGGCAAGGTATGATAGGAATCATTGCTTCTAGATCCTGCAAATGTTGACACCATAGGCTTTTTAGATACCACTGTAGTTTCCTCATATGCAGTCTTACATATAGAATTAGAAGAATGCAGGAGGCCATGAACCCCAAGGCTTGCAGTATTTGACTTGCAGATAGCAGGGTTTTCATAGCCACTAGTTTGAAGTAGGTAGTCAGATGAATTTCTCTGGCGTGAGGAAATCCATCTGGGAAGTTGTATTCAAATTTGCTCCCAGGAATATAATTTGTTGACAGGGTACCAGGTGCGATTTCTTTTCATTTATGGTGTATCCCAGACAAGTTAGCACCCTTTGTACAAAGGCCAGATGACTCAAAAGTGTGTCCTGGCTTTCTGCCTGAATTAGACAATCGTCCAGGTATGTGTATACTTGAATATTTCTTTGCCTGCAAAATGCAATGACTGGAGCTAGGCACTTTGTGAATACCCTGGGCGGAGTAGATAAGCCAAAGGGCAGTGCAGAGAACTGGTAGTGCGTGTAGCCTGCTTTGAAGTGTAGGCATCTTCTGCAAGATTCTCTTATTGGGATGTGCAGGTATGCTTCCTTTAAATCAAGTGTTGCCAACCAGGCATCTTTTCCTAGCATTGAAAGTAACTGGTGAAGAGTCAGCATCTTGAATTTTGGAATCACCAAAAAGGTACTTAGAGTAGACAGGTCCAGGATAGGATGCCATGAATGGTCTTTTCTGGGTACCAGAAAAAGTCTTGAGTAGAAACCTTGTCCCTTTTCCTCTTCTGGTACAGTTTGAATAGCCTTTATGCTTAAAAGAGAGAGTACTTGCTTTTGAGCCTCTGCCCACTGATTTGGAGGTAGATCTGGACAACCGTTTGGGGTTGGTAACGTATGGAAGTGAAATCTGTATCCTTGGGACACTATATTTAAAACCCATTTGTCCTGGGTAATGACTTCCCAGTTTTTGGCCTGCAGAGCAATCTTTCCCCCTAAAGGAGCAGTCAGTTGAGAAGTTCTTGGAAGTTTTAAATTCAAGTCATTGAGACAGCTTTCCATAGGGGGGAGTCTTACTACTCCCTGATTTGGAAGCGGAAGCCCCCAACAGCTTAGTCTTGTGTACCCTGGGACTGAAACCTGGGGCTTCTGCTGCTTTTGGGTTTGGATTGAGAAGGCCTGGAAGAGGCAGGAAAGGACCAATTCTTACACGGCCAAAGCCTACTAAATCTTGGAGGCTGAACTTGTAGAAAATCTTTAACAATTTGCATAGATTTAGCTTTTTCCTCCATCTTTTTAAGAACTTCTTCTGCTTTGTTGCCAAACAGGAGGTCCTGATTTAAGGGAGCATCTAACAATTTAGCTTTAACATGATCAGTCAAAGATTGTTCCTTAAGCCAAGCATGCCTTTTAAGTACAGACCCAGTGACAGCAGCCCTGCAAGAGGCCTCTAATGAATCAAACCCACATTGCAAAATGTTTCCCAACCTGTTCAGCAGAATGCATTAAATCCTGTAAATCTTTATTTTCAGCACAGTCAGGAATCAACAGCATTTTCTGTTTAAGCAATCCAATAATATGTTGCTGATACTTTAACATATGAAACTGACAGTTTAAGGCCCTAATGGCCAAGGTCGCAGAAGTGTATACCTTCTTAACCCATCTATCCAGCACCCTGGAGTCTCTATCAGAATGGGTAGGATTTTTGGCAGTAGAGGCCTTAATGCCCTTGGTTCCTTGTGAAATAGTCTCAGGATCCACAGTAGGAATTTTAAAAAGGAACTTGTGAGAATCAGGAACCCTGTAATATCTATCAGGTTTTCTGGGAGCAAGAGGCAAAGAATCAGGGGCCAAACTAGATTCTGAAAAGGCATCATCAACAATGTCTAGTACAGGAGGGATATCTAAAGGCCTGTGTTGAGGCATGAGTAAGAAGTCCCTAAGCCTCTTTTTAGAATCAGAGTAATCCTGGCTTTCCCAGCGGAAATGCTCCCTAAGAGCATGCAAAGTTTCACCAAAAGAGAAATCCTCTGGGGGGGAAGCACAGGGAAGAGTCCTCTGCATCACAATCCTCATAGGTAGATAAGGGTAAATCCAGGTCCTCAGAAGAAGCAGAAATTTCAGAATCCTGGTCAGAAGATTCTTAAACAAATTCAGTCCTAGGTCTCTTAGAAGGGGATGGTTGGCTTCCCCTGATTAAAGTTATAAGGTCTTCAGCCATTCTTATTTGTTTTTTAGGCATAGAGGCCAGGGCGTTGGTTTCCTAGACATGGTTTGAGCATTAGGCCTTAAAGGAGAAGGTGGCATTGGTTTAATATGCAAGTCTGTAGGCCTGAATACACCCTCAAAAGCCAGTGCCTGCACAGCGGCTTGGGACCCCATCCAAGGTAGAGACATCCACAAGTTCCACAGTTGAAGCATCTCGTGGCATACCAGACTCCGAATGGGTCTCAGTAGCAGCCTGCGAATCAGAAGTAGTGGCTATCAGGGGCTGCAAAAGCACCTCACTGAGTACTGGCGACTGAATACTGGTAGTCGGATGGCATACCGATGACATCTCTGGATAATTTAACTGAGAACAGAAATATTTAGAAGCATAAATATACTAACGACGAATAGATCGTTGGTTAAATAAGGCAGAAAACCGACAGCGAGGTACGTCGTGGTCAGGGCCTAAGCAAGTAATACAGTACGAATGAAAATCTTTATGAGGTATTTGCTTTCCACAAGAAATGCAATTAACTTTTACTGACATCGGTAAGGAGCAAGAAAAAGTTTCCCCAACGGGGTACTTAGCTTTAGTTGAAGACTTCGGTTCTGAAACTCGAAAACGAAAATTTCAGGAGTCGGCCGACTGGCACTTGCGAACTGCTTCTGCTTCGAGCACCGCACGGCAAGAAAGACTGATGTAATGGTGTCGGCTGCATATTTTATACCCCTGACAACCTGATGTCATGGAAGAAGACAGAGCAACAGACGCAGGACCCAAGACTTTGTTAAACAGGCCGATTGAGGGCTACTGCAAGCAGATAACCCAAATGTGATGATTGCAACAGTGAAACATGAGCATCAATCAGTAATGTTGCAAATTAAACATAAGAGTTTGTGTAATATTTACCTTTTTAACAATACAGAGCAAGTGAACAAGGCATCCATCAGATTTTTAACTGTCTGAAACATTTGAACTGCTGGAATTTTAGATGAAGAAAATGTCCACTAGTAATAGTATTTAACAACAAGTACAAAGCTAGTGGAATGAGTAGATAGATACACAATATCAATGAATAAACATGTTAATAAATAAGTAAATCTTAAATGGACATTAGGAAGGTCCACTTAAAGATTTATAGACAGTACCTCTTTCTTCTCTTCCTCCTTCCTCCCTTCGTTCTCCTTCTACTTAATTCTTATATTTCACTCACTTTCTTCTCCGCTCTTTATATTTATCACTATGTAGATGACTGGACTCAAGTGGAACAACTAAAATAACTATGGTTCTACAACGGAGTAATGTTCAACGGTTATTTTTATAAACTATTTCCTCATATCTTCCTGTGAGGGCAGGGGAAGATTATGTCCTTAGCAACATCAAGACGCCAGTGACATCACTCAGCCACTAGGAAGCTCGCAGAAATGCTAATTGTGAGATGACCTGCTGCAGAGTCAGTTCTGAGCAACTGAAAGTGCCAGTGGGAAATGGTGAGGAAGTTTGACTACAAAATAATCACCGGAACAATCACAGGTTACTCGGGACTATCTGAGTGAGCACACAAAGTACAGTTGTGTACACTTACCATAAATGTAGATGTTCGAGTTCATTCACTGTTGCAGTCATTACATTTGGGTTATCCTGCTGGCAGGTTTCCCTCAGTCGGCCTGAATTCCAAAGTCTTGGGTCCTGCATTGGTTGCTGTCGCCTCTTCCCTGACATCAGGTCGTCAGGGGTATAAAAGATGCAGCAGACGCCATTTTATTCAGTTTTTCTTGCCCCACATGTTAGGTGCCCCTAAAAGGGTATGCCAAAAATATGTAAATAAAACATACATGCACCAAAATAAGCTTTGCCTTCATCTATAAGCAAATACACCACCTAGGTTGTATAGATTAGAGAAGTAAAGACAAGTTCCAGCAAAAATAAAGGGGGTGGCAGGTGGATAACCTGGACTGCAACAGTGAATACACTCGAAGATCTACATTTATGGTAAGTGTACACAACTGTACTATGTTCTTCGTGTTTCACTGTTGCAGTCATTACATTTGGGTCGAGTCCCAAAGCTATGGTTGGGGGGCTGGAGCTAAACAGCATTAGGAGTGGCTATGAGGCCCTGCAGAACTGCAGTGGCAAAGCCTGCCCTGGATTTAGAGTAGAGAGGCAGACCGTAATGTTTTGTAAAGGAATGTATTGAACTCCAAAGTAGCAGCCTCTAAAATGTCTTTGGTTGGTACTCCCCTTAGAAAAGCTGCAGAAGTGGCTGCAGCTCTGGTTGAATGTGGCCTAATGCCTTTAGGCACTGGTTTGTCATACTGTGAGTAGCAGAAACAAATGCAGTGACCTATCCACTTTGAAATAGTCTGCTTGGAGATAGCCTTTCCTTGTCATGCTGCGGCATATGCCACTAGTAATTGTTCTGTCTTTCTGAAAACTTTAGTTTTGTCCAAATAGAATCTAAGTTGTCTGTGTACGCCCAAAGAATGCAGAATTTTCTCCCCCTTGTTCTGTGGATTTGGATAAAAAGTTGGCAAATGAATAGTTTGGTTAAGAGCTACACTGGATACCACCTTAGGCATAAATGTAGTATTTGTTCTCAGAGAGACTCTGGATAAAAAATGATAAAGGGTTCTACAGGCATGACAGCCTGCAGCTCTGAAACTAGTCTTGCAGAAGTTATTGCTAGGAACAGAGCTGTTTTCCAAGATAAGAACTTTATATCCGCAGTAGCTGCTGGCTCAAAAGGAGGTAAGGTGAGTTTTTCCAAGACATCGTTGAGGTGCCATGCAGGCATTGGTGTTCTCCTTGGAGGCCTTACGTTTTTGGCTCCTCTGAGGTACTGCCTTAATAAAGGATGAGAAAAGAGTGGTGGCTCTGTATTGTAATGAGCCAAAATGGCACAGGCATGGATTTTAATTGATGAAAAAGATAAGCCTTTGTCCATCATCTCAGTTAAGTATTGCAAAATCTGAGGAATATTTGGGACAGCTGTTATCAGTTCCTTGAGCTTGGTTCCAAGCACAAAATCTCTTCCATTTCCCAGCATAGGATTTTCTAGTACTAGGCCTTCTGGCTTCTAAAATGACATCCATCACAACTTTACTGAGAGGTGTGGTTTGTATGGCTACATTATCCGCCATGCTGCCAGGTTTAGGGTCCTAAGTTGGCTGTGCAGAATTTGGTTGTTTTGCTGGGACAGTAGATGAGGTATTTGAGTTAAGGTCCAGGCTGCGCTCCTTAAGCTCAGATACCAGTACTGGCGTGGCCAAGTCTGGGGCAATCAGAATCATTTTTGGTTTCTCCTGTCTGACCTTCAGGAGTACCTTGGGGAGGAGAGGCAGTGGAGGAAAGGCATATACTGATAGGTTTGTCCAGTTGAAAGATAAGGCGTCCACTTTCCAAGCTTGTCTGTAATAGGTCCTTGTGCAGAATCTTTTTAGGTGATTGTTGTGAGGGGAGGCAAACAGATGCATGTCCGGGCATCCCCATTTCTTTGTTATCATGCTGAAGACATGTGGATCCAGGTGCCACTTGTGGGGATCCATGAGGTTTCTGCTTAGTTCGTCTGCCAGAGTATTTTCCTTTCCTGGCAGGAATTGTGCCTGTAGATGAACTTGGTAAGTCAATGCTGTGTCCCATAAAGCCATGGCTTGTCTGCAAAGGGGGTAAGAATGAGTGCCCCCCTGCTTGTTTATGTACCACATGACCGTAGTGTTTTCTGTCTTTATCAGTAGTTGTCCTGGATGAAGTAGGTCCTTGAAGGCTGTCAGGACATTTTGAACAGCTAGCATCTCTTTTTGATTGATATGTAGATGCTTTTGGTTTGTGGACCAGGTGCCCTGAATGCCTCTTCCTGCCATGTGTGCCCCCCAGGCATAATCTGAAGCATCCGTCGTTACGCTCTGCCTGGCTGGGGGTAGTGAGAATGGCTGTCCCTTGTTTTGGTGACAAGCCTTTGTCCACCATCGAAACTCCTGTTGCAGGCAGGGAATGAGAGTAATCATTGTTTCCAGGCTGTGGCAATGTTGTGTCCAGACACTTTTTAGGTACCATTGAATTTTCCTCATATGCAGTCTTGCATATGGAATTAGTAAGATGCAGGATGCCATGAAGCCCAAAGCCTGCAGAATCTTTCTTGCAGATAACTGGGCCTTTGTTGCCATTTCCTTGAAATAGGTAGTCAGTTGTCTTTGTTTGCCTGGAGTGAGATAAGCCATCTGGGCAGTTGTATTTAAGCTTGCACCCAGGAATATTATCTCTTGAGAGGGTACTAGTTTTGATTTCTTTTTGTTGACTGTGTACCCTAGGCATGTTAAGTCTTTTCACAAACGTCAGATGCTGAAGTAGAATGTATTTGTTCTCTGCTTGTATGAGGCAGTCGTCCAAGTAAGGATATATTTGTATTCCTCTGTCTGCAGTAAACAATTACTGGTGCCAGGCACTTTGTGAAGACCCTGGGTGCAGTAGATGAGCCAAAGGGCAGTGCAGAGAATTGGTAATGCTTTGAGCCAGCCTTGAATCTGAGGTATCTTCTGCATGATTGCCTGATTAGGACATGCAGGTATGCCTCTTAAGTCTAAAGTCATGAGCCAAGCCTTGCTGCCCATCATGGGCAGAAGCTGCTGCAAGGTCAACATCTTGAATTTTGTTATATCCAGGAAAGTATTTAGAATAGATAGGTCCAGTATTGGTCTCCATGCTTTGTCTTTTCTGGGTACCAAGAACAGTCTTGAGTAAAATCCTTGTCCCTGCTCTTGCTGTGGCACTTGTTGAATAGCCCTCATGTCCATGAGAGCTGCGACTTGTTTTTGAGCCTCTGCCCATTGATTTTTTGGCAGGTCTGGCCAACCATTTGCCCTTGGCAGGGTATGGAAGTGAAACTTGTAGCCTTGTGACACTATGTCTAGAACCCATTTGTCCTGGGTTATAATGTGCCAATTTTGAGAAAAAAGTGCTAGCTTTCCCCCTAAGGTTGCTGCCAGAAGATACGTGCTTGGTGCAGGCAGGGGGAAGTCATTGGGACCGTTTCCTGTATGGCTGTGATTTGTCTTCTCCACCTTTGGAGGTAGAAGCACCCCATTGCTTAGACCTGTAGGAACCTTGCGGCTGTGATCTGCCTCTAGGGCGTCTGGATCTGCCCCTTTGAGGTCTGTCTGAGACTGGAAAGGACCAATTCTTTGTAGACCAGTGTCTGCTAAATCTAGGTGGCTGTACCTGTAAGAAATCCTTGACCATTTGCATAGATTTAGCTTTGTCCTCCATTTTCTTCAGCACCTCTTCTGCCTTAACACCAAACAAGGTATCATGTTGTAATGGAGCATCTAATAATTTTGCTTTAACATGATCAGGCAGATTTTGTTCCTTTAACCAACCATGCCTCCTAATGACAGAACCCGTAACAGTGGCCCTGCAGGAGGCCTCCAGAGAATCAAAACCACATTGCAAAGTATGCTTTCCAACTTGTTCAGCTGCATGCAATAAATCCTGCATTTCTTTGTTTTCTGTACATTCAGAATTTACCATCATTTTCTGTTTAAGCAGTATCATGATATATTGCTGATATTTGAGCATATGAAACTGGCAATTTAAGGCCCTTATAGCTAAAGTGTAAACCTTTTTTCCCCATCTATCCAGTGCCCTAGAATCCCTGTCAGAGGGGGTAGGGTTTTTTTGCAGTGGAAGCCTTGACCCCTTTGGGATCCTGAGAAATAGTTTCTGGGTCTGCAGTAGGGTTTTTGAAAAGAAATGTATGAGAGTCAGGGACCCTGTAGTATCTGTCCGGCTTAACAGGAGCTGGAGGTAAGGAGTCAGGGGTCAGATTAGACTGAGAACACATCATCTACAATGTCTAACACAGGTGGAATAGCTAGAGGCCTGTGTTGAGGTAGTAAAAGGAAGTCTCAGCCTCTTCTTAGATTCTGAAAAATCTTGGCTCTCCCAGTGGAAGTGCTCCCTCATGGTATGCAAGGTTTCCCCAAAAGAGTAGTCCTCAGGAGGAGAAGCTGAAGGAATTGATTCTTCAGCATCAGAATCCTCATATGGGGGAAGAGAATATTCCTGATCAGAAGAGGAATCAGATGAAATGGAAACCTGATCTGAAAATTCATCGTCTGTCTCTTGCCTAGGCCTCTTATCAGGAGGGGGATGGGAACCCCTGATCAAGGTAATTAAGTCTTCGGCCATTTTGAGCATCTGTTTTTTGGGCATGGAGGCCTATCCATGTGGCTGGTGAACTTGTTTCTTTGCCTATAAAGGTGTTTTAGTCTTTGCCTTTGAAGTCGGTTTAATATATAATTGTTTAGGTCTGAATACACCCTCAGAAACCGATGCCTGCTCAGTGGCTCCGGACCCATCTGAAGGAACAATCTCCGTGGGTCCAATACCTTGAGTTTCCAGTGGCCTGGCAGACTCCACGTGGGAATCGCTAGCAGCCTGCGATTCTAAAGTAGCGGGCATCAGAGGCTGCAAAAGTGCCACATTGAGAACCGGCGACTTGCTTAGGAGAAGCTTCGTTGTCGGTTTTGGACCTCGGTTGCCTGTCTTTTTCTTTTTCTTTGCATTTTTTGTGAACTCCGGTAGTCAGACGGCTATCCGATGACATTGTATAATTAAATCTTTGCCCAAAGTGGCTTAATGCAAAATCGTACCGACGTTTAATAGTGCGTTGGTTAAATCTAGTACAAAACCAACAACTAGAAATGTAGTGGTCAGGGCCTAGGCAAGGAATACAGTAAGAATGAAAGTCCTTATGAGATATTTGCTTCCCACAAGAAATACAATTATTAACTTTTTCTGACATCGGTCTGGAGCAAGAAAAAAGTTTCCCCAACGGGGTACTTTGCTTTTAATGAAGACTTCGGATCTGAAACTCGAATACGAAAATCTCAGGAGTCGGCCGACTGGCACTTGAGAACTGCTTCTGCTTCGGGCACAGCACGGCAAGAAAGACTGAAGAAAATGGCGTCGGCTGCATCTTTTATACCCCTGATGACCTGACGTCAGGGAAGAGGCGACAGCAACCGATGCAGGACCCAAGACTTTGGAATTCAGGATGACTGAGGGCAACCTGCCAGCAGGATAACCCAAATGTAATGACTGCAACAGTGAAACACGAAGAACATCTGCGAACTGACTACTAGAGCCCAAAGGCAGCCAATCAAGTCAAACACTGCCACCAATGATCCCAAAAACAGAAAGGGCAAGCCGAAGGTTGAGAGAAAAAATAAATACACAACTCTCTATTCCATCTAGTCGGCAGTGATAACCTAACAGCACTGGCTCCAAACAACAAAAAACAGAGAGAAAAAAAGATAGAGGAAAAAAAAAAAGAACGAGAAAACATCCCAACAGTTCCAAGCATCAAATACACCACAATACAACCCAGCTCAGCAAAACACCCAAAACGATCTCTCCACCATTCACCTTTGCCTCAGTGCTACGAAGCATGTTTACTGAATCAAATGACCAAAAAATAAATAAATAAATAAAATAAAAGACTGACAGTCCAATGCAAGTGTTGACTTCAAAATCAATACCCAAACCTGAAAGCCCTTCCAAAAGCCACAACACTCTGATCAATTAGATTAAACACTAATACTTCTGTTATTTGAAAGTTAAGCAATAAAAAGCTACTACAAAGGCAAAGCAAACCACGAAGGACACCAAACATACTGTCAAGAACTGTATCATATACATTCACATCTTGTTTAAATAATATTAAATTATTTCATATCTTTAAAGGATTATAGGAAAAAAAATGACAATTTACTATTAACTAAAAAATAAACAGATAGAAGATATTAAAAGCTAAGAGTAAGAAGTAAAGAATATAAATCATATTGCATCTAACATAAACCAACAGGAATAAGACAAATAGCATCAACACTCACCTGTTGAACCATTTTCATTCCACTAGACTTTTTGGGTCATGAGATGTTTATATTAATGGATGAAAATATAATAAAATAGTTAGGAAATTAAATCCAATTCAAGTCTTTTTTTTTTTTAATTTCTTTTTATAGTCAACTGTTTTCCAGGATCCATTCTCTGCCAATCTTTTAAGGCTGGTGGAAGCCCAATCCATTTAATCTCTTTTTTCCAATATTTTATTTGCTTTTATGAAAGTGATAGCTGGCTCCAATTCTTCAAATGTCTTGGGACCATCCGGGAGAAAGATTTTTAGCTTTGCTGGAAAAAGATGATGTGATTTTATTTGAGCTTTTTTAATTCTTTGAGCAGTGGTAAAAACAATTTCCTTTTAGTAATTACTGATGAAGAATAATCATTATCAAAACGAATAATGTTATCTTTGAAATTGATGGGCGAGTTGGACCAGGCTGTCTTTATTACAATTTCCTTATCATGTGAGGACAAAAATGTAACTATTACTGACATTGTAGAGGTATTTTTATTATTTTTAAGGTGGCCAAGGATGTGTGCCCTTTCAATACCAAATGAAAGGGCTTCAGGGAGTTGTAGTACCTCAGGAATCCATGAAGTAAGAAACTTTTTCATGTTGTTTCCTTCAATATTATCCGGTAACCCAAAGATCCTTATGTTGTTTTTTCATGATCTGTTCTCCAGATCATCTATTTTTGTCTGCAATAAGGAATTTTATTTCAGGAGAAACTCTAAGTTATGTTCATTCTCTTGGATTCTACAGTCCATGTCACTTAATGAAGTTTCTATTCCAGTAATTTGTTCCTTTTGTTGTTTTAGGTCCTGGTGTAAAGTCTCCATTTGTTGACAGCATTTTTCTTTAAAGTTATCTAACTTTAAGTCAATTTTATCTATTTTTGAAGATAATTCCTGGATGGTAGAAAGTAAAGATTGAAGTTCCTTTTTTAATGATGTATCCTGGTGAGAAGAGTTTGAAAGGTTCATACTGGAATCTTGTAGCAAAAGCTTGTCTCTTACTTTTTGACAGGAAAAATTAAAAATGATCAAAAATGTTTAAGATACTAAGTAGACAATAAGAGGAATCCAAAAAAGTAAAAAAAAATTACGAATTAGATAGTTATATTCAAAATTTCCTGTCACAAAAGATATGATAAGGCAAAGCTGACAGAAAGTGCTGCTACTCAAGGCTCATGCTAGCCATGCATGAGGTAGATTTCTGAAATGTAATTAAAGCCTACAAATTTTACATTGTGCCTTTAATAATATGCTTAATCTTTTGCATCATTTTTTGCTCTCCATTTTTAAACTTGCATTTCTTAGTAGTATCCCACGTTTCTACTTGAAGTGTGAAGATTGTTTTTTTTTTGCTATTTGTTATTCAAATTTATTATTAATTATGTGCCCAGATTTTTGGAAGTACCTGTTTTTATTGTTGGCTGGTTGAGTGTCACAGAACAAAAATTTTAAGGCACAAACATTTTGTCATACATTGGTTTCTTATAAAACAGTGCACCAAATGATACTGGCAAAATAGAAAATAAAGTTATACATCTTTTCTGTTTTGCTTTTTTTCCCCAGAAAATGTTAAAGAAGCCATGAAGGCACAGTCATGTCTGTTGCTGAATTACAGGCAACTCCACAAAGTGTTTCAGGTCAGTAAAGCTTCACCTGTGACGTAGAACTAGGCAGACTTTTTTTTTTTTTGCTAGGTTCACAACATGCAAAACACGTTAGTAGAAAGAATTTTGTGTTGCACTGTTTGCTACTTTTTAATGCATTGCACAAAAAAGTTACTTCATCCAAGACTTAATAGTAGGCAGAGTACACTACTAAAACATTAGAGGTGAGCCAAAGCAGTGGTCAAAACTGATGGGATTCCACTGTTGTGATTTATTCTTGAAGCTAGTATTTTTCAAACTTGGTTTGAGAACTTTCCAGAGAATATTAAAACAGAAAATGGCTCAATGGAATTTGCCTCCAACAGAATATTCTTTTCTCATTTAATATTTGTTTAAGGATGGTATGATTCCTCAGTTACATTTAAATTATGCCTGATATTTTACTAGACTGCTTTTGATGCATGGAGCTGCATCCTGACTTATGCCTGTGGAAAGACACTTAACAGCCACTCTGATAAACTTGTTTGCAGAACTTGCTCTGTATGTAAGTTAGTTAATGATTCACAATAAATGTGTTTCAAATTCCTGTCTTGATTAGAGTCTTGGCATTCAGAAAACTTACCAGCCCTATGTTGTCCTGTTCGATTCTCAGCTAGAGCGTCTTCTGTTTGGAAACATGCGTGAATGGGCGTACCTTCGTTGAAGGTTGCGCGTCAGGGCTGGCAACTCGGCACTTAAATATCTACTGCCAATCATTAGCGGACCGGAGTTCCGCTGTGGCAACCCCTAACCGGGAAAAGCCGAGAGACAACAACAACTGTATCCATTTGATAGCCCTATAACAATTGAGCTCACAAAGTGTCCAACTTGTGCACATCTAGATGGCTTTGATATTTAGCTGACACTACTGGTGTAATTCTAATTAAAAGATGAGAAAAAGCTCAAGGTTTTATACTCTTTAAACCAAACACTTCTTGCGTAATAAGCAATTAAATGGACAGTCACCTGTTTTTTTCCCCACACATTTAGTGTAAATTTGGTCTATCAAATCAGTTGTCCTTTACAATTTGCTGCTGCATCTTTTAGATAATATTTGTGACAGATTTTTGATAATTGCAATGGCAATACAACTGTCTACTTTGTGTAGAGTTTCCAAAGGCTTTGCAAGAAGCTGTAGTCACGTTTGAAGGCATGACAACAGCATTAGTTCTTTACCACCTCTTCAGAAGGTATAATCACTATTGCTGTCAGGAAATAAAAGCAATGTTAAAGTGCAGATAAACATTCTTTCCTCTGAGACAGGGTAGGAATGACAGTGAACATTCTTGGTACAGAAGCATATACGATTTTTTGCCCTCTGGGAGGTGAAGACATTTTTTGTATTGAAGAAACAAACAGTCTGTAGCATCTTTTCACATCAGATTCTAGTCCTACATATCCACAGTTAAATCATTAATAAAGACGTTTCAAAAATAATTTACTGTTATTTATCTTATTTGCAAACCACTACCTAATTTTAATCTGCAGCAATCATCAGATCCTGACAGAGGTGTTACTACAGACCTTTCCTTGTTTTGTACCATAATGTCTTATCAGCACATTGATTCAGTGGTTCAAGCCCCCCTGCTTCCACAATGTGCAGGGCTAAAATGCAGTATGTAAAAGGAAGAGTAAACAGGGAACATACTTAATGTACCATGATTAAGGTGCTCAGTTGAGAAGTTGATGAAATGCCTTTGAATCCTACTTACATCATATATTCAGCAAGTCATATACATCTCTTGCATTACATACATGCATATCTATATAAATACACTTTTTGCAAAGAGCATTGCTCATACCAATTCCATAATGTTGGATTTGAATCAGCTACCAAAATTACTACTACTTGGGACATTTTGTAAAATAATTTCAGTGTTCCTATAGAACTGGTCACTTATGAAAAATGAACACCGAGAAAAAAAAAAAATCAGAGAAGAGTTGTGGCTTAATACAGGCAGCCTTTCATTTGCAGACATGTACAAAAACAGGCTTTACATTCCACCAGTTTTAGAAAGTTAGTACAGAGTATAAAAAACAGTGGGCCAGTCAGGCAGAGTAATACAACTTGAAAAAAAAAATGCCTACTGCATTCTACAGGAGTTTGTTTTTACTTAATTGTACTAATGATGTTCATCAATTCATACTTTATTAGCAAATTTTACTGCTATACACTGCGGTGGTGGTGCTGCGGTAGCGTTGTCGCCTCACAGTTAGACGTTGTATGTTCGATTCTCAGTTAGAGCGTGTTCTCTATGTCGGCATGCGTGAATGCGCGTTCCTTCGTTGAAGGTTGTGCGTTAGGCCCGGCAAGCCAGCATGTAAAAATCTACTGCCAGTCATTAGCAGACCGGAGTTCTGCTGTGGCGACCCCTAACCGGGAAAAGCCGAAAGACAGTTGTTGTACTAGTGTATTTTAATCATTATAATGTATTCTTAGTTTTTCTAGTTGGAAGATGACATTTTCATTCCATTTCCAGCTGGAAAATGAGACAGTTTCTTCATTCCTTACTACAACTTACTACATTCTTACCACAGTTTTTAGTTATTACTTGCTGCTTATTCTGAAGTAAAACTTACACATTTTTGATGTTACTGGTGCACTTTGCCACATAATGTTCCCTCGCTTTTTCTGAATGAAATATGAGGTAGTATTGTTTTGTTCCTGTTTAGTCATTCTGCTACCTTTCATCAGTTTGTATTTTAATTTATTAACTATGTTGCAGAACTCCCAGAGGTCATCACGGTGCATGTTGGGGAGTAACAGGGAAAGTCAGACGTTAGAAACCTCCCTGGCTGAAAATGGACAGCATACCCCCCCCCCAAGATGCCCTTAGGTTCTACGCTGGCCCTAACTGAAATTAGTAACAGATTAGCTGGCAGACCCAGTAATGTTCAAGGAACACTGGAACAACTCTCGGGATGACATAACGGGAGAAAAACAGATGTACATAGACGGTGACTGTCTTTTTGGGATGTGGACGAGTGAACATGCTGTACATAAATATACAATGTCATTACATGATCACTGTTGAAAAAAGTGATGAGGCAGAGTGCATCTAGTGTCAGAAAGGGGATAGATAGGAGAAAAAGGAATGAGAAAGCTACGGGACTCAAGCTATAATAGGGATTAATGGGGGGGGAGGGAGTTCTTGGCACATGTGCTAGCCACAAAGCTGCTAACTCTGCGGGAAACAAACAAGTCTGCAAGTGTTATCTCAGAAGGCAAACACCTACTTTCTGTTGTAGAACAGGAGGTTTCAAGAGTTCTGTTAGTTCTTGGTGTAATTTCACGGGGCTGAAAGTTAGAAGGATGAGTGTAGCTTCAGTTAGACTGGGAGGCCAGATGTCTAACGAGGGACAGTTTTGAGCAGGCCTCCTTGCACATCCTCTGCATTTTAATTTGGCTCTCCTGGTTAAAGGTAGCCCTGTCACAAATATTGTCTATTACTACATTAAAGTCAACCGCTAAAATCACATAGCATGAAACATTGCTCAGGGAGTCCACCTGATCACAGAGGTTAGCAAAGAAACCAGAAACTTCTACAGTCAGCCTATGCAAAGATTCAAAGAGAATCACTCTCTTAGAGGGCTGAAACAGTCTCACTACCCATCTACCATCTTTCTTATGCAATGACCACCCCAAAGATTTCTCCAAAATAATGACCCACACTTTTGCACTAGAATTCAGGCAATAAATTAAGTCTCTATCACATATACTTCAACTTCACATGCCTCTTGTCAACTTTACTAGCACATGATTAAATCTGCTACAAGGCTCTTTAACCATTTATAAAATATACTACATTTTGCAGGTGATGCAAGACCTTGTGCATTAACCAAACAAAACTATACAATAAAAATTAACAAAAAGCACACAGTATTGACACACAACATTTATAAAAGGGAAACATTACAAAAGTTGAACAAGTCTTGCACAATGTAGCATGATAACATGCACCACACAAGTGAGGCAAAGGTAGTGGCTATAAAGTCAGCTACATATAAAGATGTAAGCCTCAGCTTGCAAGATGCATCAACCTCAAAAAAAAGTCCTGCACATCTGACAGAACTAAAATGGGTAATCTGAGCCATCAGAAAATAGCTTCAATTGTGAAAAATATCATCCTTTATTACCAAGCTTCAGCTTCCCCAGTTTACAAGTCTGCTTCTAAGGATATACATTTCTCTCACTATACTTTTACAAGTGTGACTGTATTTCCATAAAAGCAAGACTCCAATTACAGTCATCCGTCACCCTGTCCTCCATGACCAAGTCCTGCAGAGGCTGGAATCTACTTTCAATAGCAAAGTCCCCAGTAAACAGCTGCTTCAATACATTTTTACTTTGCAATGGAGATGCATCATGGCCTGCATTCTTTATCGAATCTGTTGTGGTAAGGCTAAGCCAAATGGGCTTTTTTCTTTGGCTGGTACAGCAAAGACCATACCAGGACTGGTGATCATCTTAGAACATTCAATCACCACAGATGGCCCTGCTTTCCCTGATAACCCTTGAAAGAATCATTCACCACAGTCCCCCTGCATGAAGTTGTTCTACATAAAATGCAAGGCTCCATAAAGGATACAGTTCTATCTTTCCACTTTATATGCAGAGTAGCAGGCTAAAGCAGCTGCAATGAAACTACATTTATATAAAAAAGTACAAATGGAGACAAAAGCCCTTCTTGTTGTCTTGTGTGTCCAGGGCAATGTCTTGAAGCAGCTTGACCTGGCATCTATATAGTAAAGAAAGTTTCCCTTTTGCTGTACACAGAGGTTTCCATTTATTCCCTTCAACATCCAGAAAATGATTTCCCTAAGCCTATCAGGACATCATCTTGGAGGGCTTAGTGATTGGTGTGCCCATTCTGCAATAATCAGACTGGATGGAAACAGGTTCACTGCCTACTTCAGAGATCCCTCTAAAAAATGACAGACTACCTTTTATTGAGCCCCCCCTTAAGCTCCACCAGATACAAACTGTTCCTGTATGAGCAGCCTTCAGTTCTACTAATTTCTCACACACACTACTCACCGACCTATCATGCTCTGAGACCAAGGGTGCACATTCATTAGTCTCCAAGAAAACTGTCTTTGCAACACTGACATTCAGTACACACTTCACCTCTGCATTCCCTCTCTGTATAGCTGCAGTATCCTGAAGAAGCTGTGCTGCCATGTCTAGTTAGTTTGTTGATCTTGCCCCTGAGATGAAGCTCCCACGACTTACTTATACACTTAATTTCAAATCACCGTTAACTACAGCCACTAATCATGGACTAACAGCCACATGGATTGTAGTGCAAGTTAATGGGGAAGACAGCATTTCCAATAAGTAGAAGTTGACCATTAAAACACAAACACCATGGAGCTCTGGAGAAAGGCTGCTCATGGTATGGCTGCAGTTCCCCTCCCCTTCCGCTTCGCTGTTAGTACCTTAACGTTTAATAATGAAATATGAAACAGGGATGGAAAATGGCATTTTATAGACAGGAACCAGAAGCTTTTTACATATTTCTTTATAGCACCAGAATAAAAGTCCTCTATTTTCCAGAAAAAATATTTTCTTTTCATATGTAACCTGCCAAGATTTATCATGAAATTTAAAAATAGGGACTTATATGACCTTTTAGAAATGGGCACTATATCAATATGGTATGAGGTATTCACTGTTGTAGTCTGACATTTGCGTTATACATGGTATCCTCTGCAAGTGTTTTCAACTTCTGCTCAACATGTGGAACACAGTAATGGAATATAATACTTCTTTACTAAGCTGTCATTAGATCAAAACTAAAAATCACAGGTATTTCACCCAAAAAAATATTTTCATTTGTTACATGCCATGGATATAATGCAATGATTTCAAGTGTGGGTTCAAATTCAGAAGTGTGTTGCTTCAGAATCTCCGAGATAAGAAATACAGTCTCGAGTGCATTGTGCAGCTGAACACCCTATTATTACTACTTGAATGTTTTGTACTGAAATCTTAAATATGATGGAGATACAGCCTCTCAAAGACAGGCTTCTGATTACTAGGAAAGTCTGACTAGGCATAGATCCCATTTTCAGGGGAGGTCTGGGGAGAAATGCTTCATTTTACAAAATGAGTAGAAGGCAGTTATATAAGATTTACATAATAAATGTGCATACATGCATGGCATAGTAATGACATGACAATCAAAAAATAATTGCACATACATAAAACAGTAATGATATATGACCCAATGAAAACATGACAGTTAAAACAAGAATACAGTAAAATATTAGTTAATATTAAGCTTAGAAGAGTCTAGTTATTTTCAAATGGAATCAGCTGTAAATAGCTAGAATATGTCATAGTAAAGTAAATATTATGAAGGAGTACTGAGAAGGTCCAGGTAAAAGGAAGATAGAGAGTAGTGGAGAGGGGTAGATGACAGTCACAGATTGTGAAGAAGTAGCTGTAATGTGGTGACAGTTTGGATACTATTCAAGAGCATCATATTTAAAGAGCTGGTAAAGGAGGAGTCGGTAGGACTTTGGTTGAGTTTTAAATGATTTTCGGGAGTGTTCTTGTCATATTGCTAGTGGGATGGAGTTTCAGGATTTAAGTTTGTGGTGGGAGAGTAGTGATTTGCTAGGAGAGTTGTTGGATTTGGATACATGTACTAAGTATTTATTTGATAAATGTAGTGGCTTGGAAGGGTTATATATTTGTATGAGGTAGGAGATGGAGGACAGCTGTTAGATTTATAGACAATGTTATGGATATCTGGAAGTTGTGAGAAGGTTAGATAATGTGGGATTTCCAGCCAATGCAATTCCCTTAAGGAGGCATAGTGTTGGGTTCTGTTTGGAAGGTTGGCAGTGAATAATACTATTTTGTAGTAGCACTGCTTAAGTTTTTTTTTTTTTAGCAATGTCACTTGGATTTTGCCAAGGATGGGTGAAGAAAATGTTAGAGTAGGGAACAGGAGAGAAGAGGCAATGTGTTTTCTTGTAGTGTCTGAGAGGAAGGTTTTGGCTTTATAGAGAGAATGTAGTTTTTGGTGCATTTTTTTCACTATATTTTGGATGCGAGGGTCAAACTTTAGGATCTCATCTACACAGATGCCTAGCAGTTTAGTATGTGTGATGAGTTAAATTTTTGTTTTGCTGAATGAGGTAACTGAGAAGGAGGTTTTGTTAATTGAAACCTGTTTGGAAGAGAATAGGATTAGTTTGGATTTATTTGGGTTTAGGAATAGCTGGGCAGATGTCAGCCAGGTTTCTATAGAGGACGACTCCTGGGTATGTTCTTGTAGTTTGATGATTTTGCGATATAGATACCTGTGGCATCATCTGAATACTGTACTGTTCTAGGGATACAGTTTTACTACCATTATGTAGGTCATGGATGAAGATGCTAAAAAGAATGGGTCCCAAGACTGATCTTTGTGGTACACCGACTGGGAGGGGAAGGAGGGATGAGATGTCTTTTTGCCACTTGACAGCTTAAGCTCTATTTTGGAGGTAGCTACAGAACCATGATATAACAGTGGTGTTGAGTCCTAGGTTACGAAGTTTCTGTAGGAGAGTGGAGTGAGACAGTGTCAAAGGCCTTAGATAAATCAAGGAAGAGGGCAGACACTAGGGTTTACTTCATTTCTATTTTTATTTACTGTATTGATAAAACTAAGCAAAGTGGTAAACGTACTGTGGGTGGGGATGGAAGCCATGCTGAGATGAAGAGAAGAGGTTATTTTTTGTGAGGTAATCTAAGAGTTGTGACTAGATGCATTTTTTGAGTAGTTTAGATAGAGGAAGAAGATATCAATGGGCCTGTTTCCAGAGTTCAGTTAAATGCCCTTCTTTTTTGAAGGTAAGAAAGTGGCTTTTTTCTAGAAGGTAGGAACATATGCTTCACTGATGGATCAATTTATTAGAATTGAGAAGTGGTAGTCTTTTGCTTCTACAGCTATTTTAAGGTATTCGTCACATAGGTTGTCAGGGGCTAAGGCGGTGGGTTTCAATTTAAGTAATTTTATGCAAGTAAGTAGTGGGGACTGGTCGGAAGGAGAGTTTATGAATAGGAATGGCTATCTCTATGTCTCATAAGGCGTTTTGTACTTTGATACAACCAAGGGCCGGGTTTGGCCTTTGACACCCCTCCTCTGGGCCAGTGATCAAAGAGTCCCAATCCTCACTATGGAGACTGGTAACAGAAGTTCACTTGGAACTAAAATGGATACACACAGTATTTCCAGATGCAGCTCTCTGCAGCAATCACAGTTTCCTTTAAGAGCGCACAGGAAACACACTCCATCCTGGGACTGGGTTTGTCTCTCTCTCCCCAGGGCCCAAATAAGACTTCTCACTGGCACAGCTGTATAGTTGAGTCTTCAGCCAAGTGTTCCAAGCAAATTTTTTCAACCACCCGCTCTGTGAAACCAGTGTGGTATGTCCCTGTTCCTAGTAGCTGAAACACACTGAGATTTGATTGTGTCTCTCTCTCACACACACACACACACACACCCACCCACCCACCTGGGAAAGGCTGGCACAGATTTACCAGCTATGGCCCCTCTGCCCAGACTATAAGGTAGATACTGCCACCAGAACACTCCAAAGCTAGCTATTCTAAGGCTCTTACAAGGGTACCCAATTATACTGAGCAAAACTAATACTAATAACAAATGGTACTGTTTGACCAATGCAGCAAGGATTTCAGGAGCGACCACAGTGTCAACCAAATAAATATAAGTACTCTCAAAGGTTAAAATATTGTCTAAAAATCAGACGCGATAAAAAATTAAATATATTTAATAATAAAATGAAAACAAAGAACCAAGGTGAGGATCACTACTATAAAATATATTTAGCACTTTTGCCCAAAGTAGAAAAGACTTCTTCAGATAAAATAACATGAAAATACTAAATATCTATTTACAATAAACACCAGAGTTTCAATCACAGGAAATATTAAAAATAACACAAATGGAAAGATTCACACATATACAGAAAAATAATAACACTTGTACTTAATATCACTATATTTTCCTGACTGATGTAAAGAATTACTGTTTCCGACTTACTAGAACAAGGCAAGATGAAGTAGGTGCATGGTCCTTGTTAAGTTTCACAATGGACTGCCCCGACATGTCTGTCTCATCTAGTTTAAAACATCATTTCAATGCTGGATTACAGAATGACATCACATACATCTGGTCATCTGACTTCTGGTTCCCACACTACTGTCTTTACTAGAAACTGAACCAGAATCTAGCATATATATGTGTGTCAAAATATACACACACACACATACATACACACAGCTTTGCTAAGATGTGTTATAGCATCTAGAAGCTATAAAACCATTTCAAAAACTTCCACCCTTCCAGGGTAGCAATTAGTTCACCCCTAAGGAAAATATAGTAGGATTCCTAGTCCTGGTTTCCAGAGACATTTTGTCTCTGGTTACAATAAGAACTGTAAGATACAATCGTTATTGTCTAAACCAGATAATTTCATTTCAGACCATTTTTCAAAGTTAGCTGGACTCAGATTAACCTCTTATCTTCTAGTATCCTCTGTTACAATATATTCATTTCAACAGTTACAATACAGTGACATAGAGGTGCATTTCTTTTCTGTCCAGCAGAACCCACTGTTGGTACATTTTTAACACAAATAGTTTTACAAATACATTTTCAACTCAAGCACCTGTACAAATAAATTTGATATACAAATGACATACAATTCTTTACAAAACTCCAGCTAACTATGCTGGCATATGTAACACATCCACTGCCCTCCTCCTCCTTCTGGCATAGCTGGCAATGCCTCACATCTTCACATGGCCTCTCTTTTTTATGGGTGGAGCAAGTTAATTTAGTATGTTCAAGAAAGTAGAATTGAAAATGGCTACTGTGTCATCTAGTGGAATGTATTTTAGACTAGAGCATTCCAGATATATAGCTTTAGATAGAAGATAAATGAGTCTTTGCTGAAATGTGTGAGGTTACATGCTATACTGAAACATGGCAGCTTTTTAATATTAGTTTGGTTTCTTACTTTTTTGATTTCTCCAAGTCTTTTGAGTTTCTAATACCATGATGGGTATGGACTCCATTCCTAAGTCAGAGTACGATTAAAGTTCATGAAATTAGTATTATTTCACTCTTTGATGTTAGCCAAAAGTGCTCTTCGCAGTACCCGCAATGTGCCCAGCAATGACTCCTCCTGCAATTCATACGGTGTTACATGAACTGGTAACATATCTAAATACGACTAAATTCTTTCTTAGAAGACCAGTTGCTCCTACTACTATTGGAACTGTCTGGATATCTTTCTTCCACATGGCTCTCATTTCTGCCTGCAGATCAAGGTATTTTATGACTTTGTGTCTCTCTGTACGCAAGACACTATAGTCACTAGGTGTGGCAATTTCAATGATCAGTGCTACTTTTGTCTTCTTTTCTTGGATCACTATGTCCGGTTTTCTAGCATCTGTCTTTTGGACTGTTGGTATTGGGTGATCCCATGTGATGTAAACCATCATTTTCTATGATTCTCTGTGGCTCATGTTTCCAATATTTTTCAGCCACTTTAATACCATAATGTTTGCACAATCTCCAGTGTAACAATCCCGCCACATTATTATGCCTTTCAGTATACAGTCCCTCTGCCATTGGAGTATCGCAACCAGCAATAAGGTGTGTAACTGTTTCCAACTCGGTTCCACAAAACCTACATATGCCTGTTTCTCCCACATGTTCAATGGACTTAGTAAACCAGCATGTACGCAGCCCACTATCTTGGACTGCCAATATTAACCTTTCATTTCTTGATGTAAATTCACCCCTCCTTAACCATTCCTGTGTTCATTCTTGATCAACATGAGGCTCTTCCAGAGGTTTTTTATACTTGCAACTATATTTATGTTTTTTCCACATTTCTTGCCCTCTCATCTGATCCTTCACCTTATATTCTTTCTTTTTTTTAGCATACTCAGTTGCTGCCTGGTTTTTATCCACTTCTGGTTTGATTTCCATTCCTGCTTGACGTCGATATGCTTCTGCTAAATTAAGCAGAGATGTCATCTTAGATTTATTCTCCTCATGTTTCAAAACTTTCACCACATTAGGATCTTGTGAGGTCAATAGATATGTGTGGAGTCCCACGACTGCAGGTCTTACTCTTACTGTGTATTCATGCCTAGAGCTGGTAAGAGGTAATAGAGCTAAGAAGTAATCAAAAACTTACCAATGCGATTTCACAAGTTATCCTATAAAAGAATGTTCTGCAATATATTATGAAACATTTAAATGCTGCATTGAATATTAAGGTTTCCTAGCTTCTTTGAAGGAGGGAGGGTGGGCTTCATTCTATGGATAGCAACTTATACTTTGAGGAGTCCCTACCCCTTTGGTCAGAATGCAACATCATTCTAAAAACAACTGTTTTGGTACTTGCTGTGATTTGGTACAGCAGTGTTTACAAAGTCTCTCCACAGATGACGAACTCTGGACCCCACCCAGTTCGGGTTTGTAAAAGGAAGATCATGTCTCCTCAACCTGAATGACTTCTTTGAAGCAGTCACCAAAGCCGTAGACAAGGGTAAGATGGTTCACACACCCTATCTAGATCTTGCCAAGGCTTTTGACGCCATCCCCCACTCTGGAATTACAGATAAACTCACTAAACTAGGTATAAATCCCTATGTCACAAGATGGCTTGCCAACTGGCTCACTGACAGAACCCACACTGTGAAAGTGGTAGACTCCAAATCCGATGACAAGTGGAGTACCACAGGGTTTAGTCCTGGGTCCTCTCCTGTTTGGCATCTACTTTTCTGAAGTACAGGCTAACACAGAAGGTATTTGGCTAAAGAAATTCGCAGATGACTGCAAACTAGGAGCCATAACTGAAACTCCTAACGATGTGGACATCCTACAAAAGGGCCTCACTGAGACAGATGCCTGGTGTCAAAGACATGACCTCAAGCTCAATGCCAAAATGTGCACTGTCATCCCCTTTGGTAAAAACTATGTACCCATGAGCTACCACATAGGTGGTAGTCTACGTAACACCAAAAGTGTGATGAGACCTTGGGACACAGGTGGACAGTAGTCTTTCCTTTGATAATCACATTGCCACAGTAGTCAGGAAATCCTTCTGTGTGGCACACCTTATCACAAAAGGTTTCTCATCCAGGAAATAAAGAGGTTATTGTTCCCCTCTACTCATCACTCATTAGACCCATTATAGAGTACAACGCCCCTTTTGGTATGTACCTCACAAGACATCTACAACAACTGGAAAGGCTGCAGAAATACCTCACAAAGAGGTTTACAGGCCTCAAACAGATGCCCTACACAGACTATCTCAAAAAACTCCAGCTTTACTCCATCGCATATCGCCTACTCACAGGCAGTCTCTGCCTAATATACAAAGCTATGTCAAACCTAGAGCTGTTGGGCATGCGCCACTTAACCCAATCCCTCCGAGCTACATGCTCTAGGGACCTAAACCTTGTCACCACAATAAACAGAACATGCTGGAGGGATAGATTCCTCTCCCAGAGACTTCCCATACTCTGGAACAAACTACCTATCTATATCAAACAAAGCTCCTCATTAGCACTCTTCAAGAAAAATCTTCATGATTGGATGGGAGATAGGAAATTCACCCCGGGGATCAACTCTGTGGCTCTGCTTGACAGGAGCACAGGAAAATAATTTTCTTAGGTGGCGAAAGCCAGGGTACCTTTTTTGGCTAGGCTTGTATAGGCCCTAGGGCCAATAGCCTAGTACCTCCCTACGAACATAGATGTTTAGGCGTAAACATGTCATGTTTTCTGAAAGTAGTTAGTTTCAGTAAATGCAAACCTATTGATTGTTGTTCCTCAAAACTACTTTTGACACAGAAATAGCCTTTTTCTCCACTGTTGTGTGATCCTGGAGTTGGTATATAGAAATTCATTGATGTGGGGCTACATGGAAGAGTGCAGGGTGTTTTACCCCCTGAAAAAATTGTTTTCTTTCAATGTTCGCTGAAAGCAGTTTCAGTAAACACTTTGCAATCTTTTTGCGTTCTCCAAAACTACGTTCCTTAAGTCACCATAAATCTGAGTGAAGGTATAAACTATTCTAGACACCTGTGCTAAGCACTGCAGCTGACTAACGTTCCAGTTTGGATAGCTATAGGTGGCATTTATTGTCTCATTTATGGTAACGTTTTATTTGTTGAGGAAGCTTTTGTCCTAATTCAATGTTTTCTGAATTCAGCCTAAAAATGGTCTCTTCCTTTTTTTGAAAATTGCTGTTTCTGTGCATCAGTTTGGGAATTAAGGGATCTCACTGTAGCCTTTACTGAGCTCAGACAGGCTAACAAAACTATTGCATTTTAATGAAAAATACTTTACGGACCCTTTATACTGCATTTGTAGGTCTTGCTAGTGCTTCGGCATTACTCTGGAGTTAAGTTTATTTACGCCTGTATACAGAAGGTCTAAATGAAGCCTAGTAGGTCAACATGGTAAGAGTTCCCTTTTGTATTTATCATGCCTTCAAAGTTGAATTTTAGGCTATGTGTAGTGAATATATCATTTCTTCAATTGTTTAACCTGTGTTTTTTTTTCAGTGGACACTGTGCTGTTTTGTTTTCGTGAGTAATAACAAAGATGGTCATAATACCAACTTTTAGAGAAAGACTTGAATTTATTTTTGAGGTTTATTCTTAAGATTTGGGATAGATAAAAGTATTCTATTTCACATTTGCATGTAAAGCCAATATCAGCTTTTAATGAAAGTCTCAAATTTGTACTTACAATGTTGAAGACGGGGGGGGGGGGGGGGACACTTAGTGATCTAAAAAGGGCAATTTTTATAGCTATTTACTAGCGCAACACTGGCTCATTTGGAGGACATTTTAAACTTAGCCAATTCCCTTTTGGTACTTGAATTAACATTTTCTGGTTGGTCTTACCTATCCCATGGCTGATAATTGTATATTAGCCCTAGTTAGAATAACTGTGATTATACCATAGATAATTTGAGGGAACCATGTAAGGGATGCAGCACTTAGGAACTGCCTCTATCCATTAGTGGCATGAGGGGCAATCGTGGAGTACATTTTCTATTACTCACCCTTAGATCCAAGTTGTATTTGAATATGGAGAGATGAGCTTTGTTTTATTTTTATGGCTAGTCTGTTCTGGAAGAGTGGCAGCCTCTGTCATATATATCCATCTCTCCACAACATTCAATTTAGATACCTGGACTGAGTATTTCTGATGCCATTTGACTTGCTGATGTTCAGTAGGTCCATCTGTATTAGGTCTGAGAATGCCTTGTATGCCAGACACGTCACCTCTAAGCATTCTGTATGATACTGAGCATAGTAATAAATCTCTGAGGTGGTCTATGCAAGACCTATTGTTTAGGACTTGTATCCTTTTAGTAAGGTATCTCTGAAGGTTTTTCAATTCAATTGTTGCATGGGGCTGGACAGACACATGCCAAAGTGGGCATCATACAAAATGACTGACCTAATGAGAGCTTTATAAAGGGGGACAACAACATCTCTAAATCTAGTCACAATCAATTTGTTTATAAACTGTGCAATATAGAAAGACTTTCTTATGACTCTGGGCACATGTTGGTCAAGTTAGAACACTGTACACACAAGTTCCCAAATGCCAAACAACTGGGCCAGTTCTCAGAGGGCATTGTCATGATTTTGACACCAGTTATTTTTTGGGACAAACCTTCCTGTATGATGGTCAAGTCATTTGGGGATTCAATAACTGCTCCTAGCTAGTAGTCATTTCAAACTTAGCCAGCCAAAGCCCTTTGGTATTTCCTTTTACTTTTGAGATTTATATGCCAAAGTCTCAGCACCGAACACTGGGGACTCCATTGGTGACTGGTCTCTTCCCCTGTTTTGGTCTCCTGCATCCTGTGAGCAAGTTGGCAATCCAGCGAGTGATGCAAGTGTTTGCTCCTACATTAATCATCTTTTGTATTACACCTGAGTAAGGGATTGTGTCAAAGGCTTGGTCAGGTCAGGGTAATGTGGTGTGAACTGTTTTACCTTCACCCATTACTTTGGTAACGAGTAAAACTTAAAATTTGCCCATGATTTTGAGCCTTTCACACTTTCCTCCGGGCTGTTTTCAAACACATTTTTAGGGCCATGCATACATGTATGCATTCTTTGATTCACCTTCCTGATTGTATTAAATTACATTCCTTGTATAATACAGCACAGTTGTTAGAATGTGTTTTAAATTTGTAGTTTTAAACAGTCTTGTAGAAAGCAATGAAACAAAATATATGAACAAATAATAACAAAACTATCCATTTCAGAAAATTCCAACCATAAAAGGCCACTCAAACTTCTGTCATTAAAATTCACCAATATCAGTAAATATGCCAAATCTCTGCAGAAGTCATCGAAATAATTCCACATTAAAGGGATTTCTAACTAATGAAGAGGTTGCTGCTAGGAAACAACTTTATATTTCATTATTTCATCTACAAATAATGTGGCTGTTGCCCTTGAAGAATAAATTGCCTGTTACATTAAAAATGATAAGCTACTAATAACTGCAATAGGGAATGGATGGCAAATGTTAACAGGTTCATAGTTACTAGGTAACTCCGCCAAAGGAGGACATTCACAGGACTGCACCATCCACTCCCTCAACAATCCATGTGCATACTGTGGGAGTAGAACCCACAGCCTTCTGCATCAAAAGTAAGCCCACTACACCTGTTGTGCTACTAACAACGCAAACAGACTTGGAATAAGCATCACTAAACTTATCTTCGACTGAAGCTCTCAGCTCCTTGTCAGATTTATTTAACATTTGTTTACTGGGAAAGTCCAACTTGGAACAAAGCCAATTTTCAGCAGAGGCCCAGTGAGAAATGCTCCAGATACAGATCTTTGTAACATGGGAGGAAACCAGAGCACCCAGACATAACCCACACAAACACAGGAAGGACATACAGATGGCACCCCCAGCTGATAATCAAACCAGAGAACCACTAGCTGTAAGGCAACAACACTACCACTGCACCATCCTCTTGACACAACTAATCTCTCAATTTCACAACAAAAGAAATCTGGAAAAAGCCAAAATTTATTTGGGGGGGGGGGGGCCAAAACCAGGGACACGTTTTAAATATTGCTTGTATAATCTTAGAAAGTTGTTAAAATAGTGTTTTGTGTCACCGTGTGTTTCCTAAAAAGATAGGAAGACTAAGTTGGGCTATCATTATTTAGTGAATTCCATTCTCACTGATTTGCCAGAAAACTACATATTTCAAAAGGAACAGATGAAAAGTATGTGCCAAATATTCTATGACAAGCTAAACAGTTGAGAGCTATGAACTCAACCCCCTGAATCACAAGTAGTGGTATGGGTAGAGAATGCAGGCTGTTACCTAAGGTTCAGGGTTAGAGGCTGGGTAATTCTAACCACAGGCTATAAGTAACTGGGCATTACACACACACACACACACACACACACACATACACACACACACACACACACACACACACACACACACACACACACACACCTTCCATAAGCAGCTAAAATGTTTAGCATACCTTCCAAAATGTTTTCAAATACGAGTTATCACGTTAGCGTGCTACGAGTCCTCCTTAAAGAAACCTCTATGGAGTTACAGGTCCTGCAGCTGTAAAAGTGTGTGTGTGATGTGTGTGTGTGTGGGGGGGATACTTCCTCCCCCTCGCTCTATGGTTCCGGCGCCTATGATGTTTATTCTTATGATCTGGGCTTGATAAAAATCTATTTTACATTTGCATACAATTAGGTTGTTTCAACAACTAAGTCCATTACTGATTTTTTTCTGTCTTTGTAGTTTCCAAAAACAGATACCCTACACAGAATTTCTGATAAACTAATCTCCCATTTCCTTCAAGACTACTGTCACAGTAAGTTGTATGTTTGGGTATTTTCTTTTTGTTGAGATAAAAAAAGCCAAATGGTGACTCATGAAAACCTTTATTTAAAGCAAAATGGTTATGTGTTTAGCTTATAAAATATAATGCTTCAAAGAACTTGTATATTATAAAATGAATGTACACTTAAATTTTTTTTATATAAAGGTTTTCATGACCTACCACTTGGTGTGTGTGTGTGTTGTTTTCATATGTTTACCAGTTGTTTCCAAGTTTTCTTCTTCTGTATTTTGCATTTGGTGGTTGACTTTCTGGCCAGGTAATTTCTTACATTAATGCTGTTACACTTACAGATTATCTTATTTTTGTTAAGAATTAAATATACTGTTTCTGGGAAGAAAAATATTTACTGAATATTCTGTCACTGGGGAAGAAGCACTTTCAATAATGTTGATCTGCTGATGGCTTTAACACTTGCATCATGGAATGTCAACAATTAAGCCTGCAAAACTGGTCTGGACTTTTAATGTGTATATTAAAACTCTCAAGCTAAATGTTATGTGGCATCAGAGACTATCTTAACACTCAAAGATCACCACAAGTTATTGAGTTCCAATAAGGTATGCCAAGCTGGATGTCGCTTTTAAGATGAAGTTGTAATAAATATAAATACTGGAGGACATTTGGCTGTTAAGGGGCAAATGTCCTCCAAAATGTTACAACATCTACTGTTTTGCATATGTGCTCTTTCAGACATATCTTAAGATGAATTTGGTAAAATGCTAGGGGTGTTAGCTGCGTTTTGGGAAAGAATGATTCTTTAACTAAGAGCAGGTTTGTACTTGACACTCTTGTAGGTAGAACAGATTTTCTGTACTGATGCGAATAATAGTTACCGCGAACACATATAGTGTACAGTAAAAGCATGGATGCATTATCCATACTGCTTACCAATAATGCACTGCTGTTGCAGGGTGTTGACAGGTCCAAAGGGGCTGTAGACTGAATGGTATCTTCATACGGCTTTGTGGCATGAACGAGTTCTGTATCTGGTTTGCTGCGATTTATACTAGATGGTCAGGGTTTGATGAAAACTTGCCTGAAAGATCAGAATTGCAGTAGGACTCCTTTAAAGCTCAACTGAAGCAAGGCATAATTCTCTAGGTAGGTGATGGAAGAAAAACTGATTGATGCACTTTCAGCCGTGCAGCACTGACTGGTAGAACTGCAATCTTTACTGGAGAGGGTCTGGAAAGATGGAATAGATCAAGGGAAGGATGCCATACTGTAGATAACTGATAGAAAGTTAAGAGTTTGTGATAGCTGAAATACAATGAGAGTACTTCAACATACCTCTCAACGGTCCAGATTTTTGCCATACATTTTTGGTCCGTTTCTCATAAAAGTTTGTTTTTTCCTGGCAAATCACTGAAGACTAAAGTCAGAAAATAATGGCAAACATTTGAGTTTCAGACTTCATATCCTTGAGAAAAATTAATGATAATGCAAAACTAGTTATTCTATCTATTTTATACATTTGTAAGAGCAAGATTTAAAAAGTATTCCTGTTTTTGGGCCTTTGTTCCCCCCATTATTTGTGGCTTTGTCCAACTTTTCTTGCTGTAAGAGGTTGAGAGATATGACTCCAACTGAAGGCATTAATTCCGAGGCTCAACCAGCAGCACACCAAGTGGTTAACCACAAAACTGACAATTTGAAAATGGTTGTATTTTCTCTAGCTAAAAAGACACACTATAAGAGCCTGTAGCCTATTACTCAAAAGTGCATCCTAGAGAAAATTAGGGCCCTTCAGATTCACAGGAGTTGCAGACTTTGAGTAGATTCAATCTACCTAAACAAATGCGAGAACAGGCCCAAGTCACGACAGCTCTTATAATAATAAAGTTTTAGCATCCTTTGCCAATTATAACAGGCAAGTCCCTAAGCCTAAATTGTTTCCCATTGGAGATTATCTCTGATGTAGTTAAAGACAGCTTTGTGTTTCACTTCAGCCCAATGTAATACCATATAAATGTTAGTTAATACCCACAATTGCATTTGGCAATGGCTGCCTATTGTCCATGAGGGTTATGGGCACTATTCCTGGTAAGAATTTACAGTGCCCCATCCACTCACCCAGGTTTCTCTTTAATAGTGTCATAAAGGTGCTCTGTTTCACATCAATACGTACCCGACTCCAAAGACGCAGCAGTCACTGGGAGATTAATCTGTCCCTCCAGCATGTCCTACTTAAGGCACAGGCCATATTTAGGTCCCTAGAATGGGTAGCCCTAGTGCAGTTTGATTTACGGATATGCAGCAAGTTCATTAGGTTTAGGTCTGAGATTGCTCTGTAAGCCAGGCATAAATCTCCCTTAAGAAGTCTATATGATACAGAGTGTAGTGACAGGGACTTTAGTTGGTCTGTGTATGGCATGGGCTGGAGTCCCTTGATCTTCTTTGTTAGAAACCTCCAGGGTCTCTCCAATTGCTGCAGGTGCTTTGCATGGTACATGCCAAATGGGGCATTAGACTCACTTATGGGCCAGATTAGTGCAGTGTACAGAGGGGTTATAACCTCTTTTGGTCTCAAGGTGATTCCTTTACTAATCAAGTGTGCTACGTAGAAAGCCTTCCTTACTACAGTAGACACATGGTGGTCAAAGTTAGGTCGCAGTCAACTTGTGATCCCAGGTCCCTGACCAAATCATGGATACTTAGGCCTACTGTTGTTGATTTAATAGTGTGAAGAGGTATTGTTTGTGCCGAAGGGAATAATGATGCATTTCTCTGCATTCAGTTTGAAACCGTGACTAAGACACTAGTCATTGGTCTGTGTAAGACCCTCCAGGAGTGTACTGCCATCATTTGGGGATTCAATAATTGCACGTAGTTTGCAGTCATCTGCAAACTTGGTCAGCAACACTCCCTTAGTTTTGACCTGAACTTCTGAGAGGTATACACCAAATAGTAGGGGGCCCAGCACTGACTATGGCAACCCACTGGTAATAGGTCTGCTGGTTAATGTGGAGTCGCTCACTTTGATAGTGTATGTCAAGGTTGTGAGCCTGTGGGCAACCTATCTTACAACAAAGAGATTTACATTCAGGTTGCCAAGTTTATTGGTAATGCCTGAGTGTGGGATTGTGTTGAAATCCTTTGCCAAGTTGAGGTATGCTGTGTGCACAGATTTCCCCTAGCCAATGGCTCTGGTCACATCTTTGAAAAAATCCACCAGATTTAACAGGCAGGATCTGCCCTTGACAAAGCCAAATTGAGTAGGATCCAGGGTTTGGAGGTCACTTAGAGGCTGTGTTTTTGCCTTGGACAATATATAGATTGGGGTGGGGAGAGTTTGGGGGAAGATTTGTGATAGGTTTGGAGGGGATAAGAGAGTGAAATTTTTGCCAACCCTATCCACTAGCAGGTTTGCTATCTCTGTGGGGTCAGTGTGTGTGCTACTGTTCGTCACTAGTTCTGCGCATGTTTAGGTCCTACGTTTTAGGCTACATACATAGCTGTAAAAGGCTTTATTGTTATCCTTGGCTGTGCTTGCTAATTTTTTCTGAAAGAAGCCATTACAGGATTTGACAAGTTGCCTTATTTGCCTGTGAGGCTGAGGAGGATGCTTTTCCATTGTTGGAGTTTCGCCTTTGTTTTCTTGGACAGCAACTTTTTGCATCAATTTTAAAATGTGTTGATGCTGGATGCCCACCATGGCAGCTTGTTTTTACTTGCGGCTCCGTCTTTGATTCTTTCTGGTACAGACGAGCCTGTACACTTGTGCCTGTGATTGTAAAGGGCTTTAGTATAAGCTTTGGTGTGGTTACCACTTCCATCTGGAGGTGAGGCTCAGAACACATTTATACCTTCACCTAGGAGGATATAGTTTGCCTTGGTGAAGTTTTTTTATCTAAGTTCGCCCTTTGTGAGTTCTGACATTAGTCAGCTTGAAAGTGATTGATTTGTGGTCAAATTTAATGAGGGTCCGATAGCTGTGGCAGTGCATCTGGTTGATTAGTGAGGACCAGATCTAGTATGTTTGTTCCTCTTGTTGGGGTATGAATAATTTGTTCCAGGGCATTTGAGTTAAAGTCAAGGAACTTTTGCGCAAGTGAGTTAGGGCTAGCATAGGTTTACTAGTTGATAGTGGGATAATTGAAATCCCCAATAACCATAGTGTTTGGTAAGATTTGGATTGTCTCCAGTTTGGTCAAGTAGGCTTCGTGCACTTCATGACCCATGGAGGGGGATCTATAACCATGACTTGAATGGTAGTCTTATCCACCAGAACCTGAACTTGGAGAAACTCCAAGGAGTTGTTCAGTCTAACTAGACTTGAGATGAATTTATATCTAATATAGACAGAAACACCACCTCTTTTGGTCCTCACATGCTCATTTTGCTGTCTGAAGGTACGAAAGGTATTGTAGCCTTGCAAAGCTGGTGTGCTGTGGCCTTGAACAAAGTTTCTGTGACTGCACAATAGGGTTAAGGGCAATACTTGTAAGTTTGCACTCATTTGCATGTATAAAGTATACACTATTCAGTTTGGATGCCAATGAAAAAGATGCGAACAACAGTGGACTCTGGACATAGCCTTGATGGACTCCACTGGTCACATAGACTAGTGAAGATACGAATACCTCACTCTACTATACTGTGTCATGCTGTTTTTGCAATACTTATAGTGCCTCACTGTCTCTCTATATATTAATGCAGCTTTGTTCGTATCTACACAGACCGACGTCAAATTATATACAATCACATTCCATACATCACTTGGCATTTCTAGATCAACTATGGTTCCTCAATACAATTCTGTCCCATATATTGCCAGCCTTACTCATCAATCAAATCTGACCACATGCATGCTCAGCCCAGTTATAGCCTTGTATCCGTAGGCAGTCTGAGGCAGTGTGTACATTTCTAGATGCTTGCTGATGGTCCCTGTCAATACTGGTGTACTTCAAAGTTCCATTCTCGGACCACTACTATTTAACATCTTCACCGTCTTCATACTTCCTGCTCTCAGTCTTCTGTCATTCAATTAGCTAATGATTCCACTATCATTTGCACTTCTGATCATCTTCCCCACTTCCACACTTTAACCCAAAACTCCAAGTCTGTCGAATGATGGTCAACTCAATCAACTTGTACTTTATCCCAAAAAACTAAACTTCACTTATTCCTCCCAAAAACTCTTTCTCACCTTAAATCATCATTTGCCAACACATCCCTTGGCACTAATAAGTGGAGAAATGCACATCAAGCTCCTGGGCGCTATCATTCATGACCGACGAAAATTTGATCTGCACGTCCAAAACTGCATAAAGGACTCACCATAAACAAGGCTTACTCTATAGAAACAAAACATCCCTCATCAAGGACACTAGACTCTCCCCTGCCCATCCTTATCTACTTCCCAGTCTTCTATATGCCTCACCGATCTTTAACCTACAATCCTCTCTAAAGTCTAAACTTAAACTCACCTATAAACAAACTAGCTAGGGTTTGCAGCAAATAGCCATATAACTCACACCACTGCCTATCACTCGAAGCTCTAAACTGGCTTGAGCCTTCTCACCAGCTCTTACTATCTCAACTCCTGCCCCGCCATCTCAGCCCTCATCTCCTTCTATAGTCCTAACTGCTCTCTCCGCAGTGCTGATCAGCTTTATTATAAAATCTATAAGCCCAAAAGAAAAACTGTCCAACATCTCTACAGCTACTCCATTGCCCTAGCTTGGAAAATACTTCCTTTGTCCATCAGAACTATTTCCAATACCCACAACTTCAAAAAAGGTTTAAAATAATCTCTACTGAACTCCTAGATCTTTCCCTGCTGAAATCCCACCTAACTCTATTTTTATTCTATATTTATTTATTCCAGGGCTTGTCCATTTGCTGACTTCAGTACTGTATTTTTGACATTTTTATTGCATCTCTAGGACTATCACATGTATTCTATACTCATTTACTTGATTACTTGTGGATTGAACTATTTTGTACTGTATGCAATATTTAATAGAAATGTATGGTTACTTCTGTATTCAATGTCTGTCAAGTATCTTAAGCTTTTCTACTTTATGTTACTTGTAACGGTTTATTTTGGAGCTTTTCTTCCTGGGCCTCCAGTGAAAATGGACTCATGCTCAGTCAGACATACCCAGTTAACAAATGTCTAAATAAATAAAATTTGATACGAGTCCATGTGGGAGAGGTGCAAATTATTACAACTGCATGCAAACCTCTCACACAAATTGGTTGTGAGAACTCATATTAACACAAACTCGCACTGCAACACAGACATACAACTTTCCTCTGCTAAGGTGTTCCAAAACTCAGTTCCAAAACCAGAAATACCTCCAAAACATTGCACTGCAGAAGTGCGCACTTCACCTACTCTGCAGTAACACGCTGACTCCCACTCCATATCACATACAGTTTATACTCCCACCACCTGACAGGATCACTCAGAATGGATTGGCCAAGCTCTTCAAGCAACAAAAGTGGCTCCATATTTTGGCACACTGATGCACCACTAAAAAGCCTGAGCAAAGACAGGGTAGAGTCATCTATACATCAGGTGCTAAAAACCACCATATCACACAAATCCCTTCACCCCAGGTATGAATATGACATGGTTACTGTACATGTGGGGTGTGAATGACTTCTGACATACCCTCTTATATTATGTGAAGAGGGATATGACAGAGCTCTCACAGTATGTCTCTGAGGCTGGAAGGAATCTGGTCTTGAGAAGTATCCTACCATCTCTGAGAATGACACCACAATATAAGAAAAGGAAAATCAACTTTAATAATTGGCTTATCTTTGGCATTATTTTGAAAAGGCCCAATTTATGGTACCCAGGAGGGAGAAGGAATATGGTCCTGCCTGCTTCACCAAGGATTACTTATGCTCATCACTTCAGAGCTTTTGCATACTGGCTAAGACATTCTGTACCCACATAGTGGATTTTTTTAGCAATGTCAGTCTACTTAGGCTACGAATTTAGTTAATACAAATTCTCAAATATCAATGTAATGCTGTCTGGCTCTGTGGTGTAGGAGGGTTGGAGCTGTGACTGTAACCCAGGCAACAAGGGTTCAACTACCAAGCCCTGCATTGGGGAATCCAGACAGGGAGGAGGAGGAGGAAGGAAGGGAAAAGAAAGCTTGTCTCTCTTTGGAGGCCATGCACTTAGAGGGTTATAGGGCAGTATAAATTTCCTAGTGAAGACTGGAACAAAAAACACTCATGCTGTGAGAAGAGGGCCAGGTCTGCTTGGGGGGAAAATACACCTTGTGGAAGTGTGGGGGCACCCTTTGCAGTTAAGCTGCATTGCATGCCCTTCCCTTAGGCCTTGATGGGTGCATGCATGGGTACTGCCAGGGAGAGAAAAACTAAAGTTCAAACCATCCCCAATGGCTGCCTAAATTGCGCAGTTCCTCTGATGGTTGACAGGCATTGAGTGCGAAAATCACTACAACTATATACATACATATTTGTATGTGTCTTTATTATTAAACTTTGAATGCTTATAACAGTGAACTCAAAAATAATGAATTTTAGATCGAATCTGAAAATGATCCATCCATCCACAACCCCTTTTTCCCATTTTTGCACATGGGGTCAGGGTGTCATTTCAAGAGTGACCATCATTTAGAGACGGTGTTCACACTGCTGGGGTGGCTAGCCTTGCTATGGTCATTCCATGTACAATGTGTCTTTGAAATGGGGGAGGAAACTGGAGCACTCAGAGAAAACCTATGCAAGCACAGGGAGAACACACTGCACAGAAGGCACCCTAGCCGAGAATCAAACCAAAGAAGAACCTCTTGCTGTGAGGCACACTCCCGATAATTATAAATAACAACCCCAAATCACACAACAGTTGAGTAGACATCACGCAACAGACAGACAAATTCCCTTACCCTGCTGCACTGCAATCTCACTGACAAAGTTGCCAGCAAAAATACCATGGGAAAGAATGTTCGCTCATATGAGCATTTGCTCTTCTTTATAGGTCAGAATAGCATTCACATTTCTGACCTGTAACTATTTATATAGGTGGACTTATTTTGGTTGACAAATCAACAAGTTCAACAGCAAGAAAGTCGATCACAAAAGGTCGACAATACAAATGTTGACAGATTACCACACACGGGCTGAGAAAGAACCTTTGCACATGCAGATTGCAAATAAACATTTTTTTGCAGGGGGCAAATCCTCCTGCACCCCCCCCCCCCACACACACACCTTGAAAATGATGTACATTACATCTGAAACTGCACAATGCCCGGGAAAGAGAATATCTCCCTACCTGGGAATCGTCGACCATCTTGCACAGGTGACCATCTGCATTTATCGACCAAATGGGGTCAATTAAACAGAGGACAACCACCTAATGTTTTGACCAAATGCCTATCTCAAATATATAGATATACATATACAAGGATCTTTGTGTGCACACACATATGGGTATGGAAATCATACTTATTCCCCAAATGCAGGTAGGAGCCAGTATTCTGACTTGACTATCACTGCAGAATAGTTTATACATTTTTCTAATCAGTGGCTCAGCACACAATCACAGCTCATCTGAAGCTGAAAAAAGATAAAGTGAAATCATATTTGGCTTTTCTATAGACTTCTGCTACAACACTTATTCTATCACAAGTGACTGTCTCCTATAGAAATGCTTAGCTATGAGGCAGCGGGATACAATGGCTAACAGGACTTGAGGAATTTAAGGAATAACAGATGCTCACTGCTCTATGAATCAGGTGTTTTCCCAGATCTATGGAAAGTTATCAGCATTATACCACTACTTATCTGGACCAAAAGACAAAGCTGAGCCATTTAGAGTTTTTCTCTCTCCACAGTCTTCAAAATTCTGCTGTTGCTGCACAGACTGATGGTGCTAAAAAATGAAAGATTTGGACTACCAAGAGAATACAACATGGTTCCTGAAAAGGGTCCAGTACAGGATCTGCACTCATTAACAAACTATATTAATGGCAAAGAACAGTGCTTGTAAGTGGACTGTTTTTTTTATTGTGAAACTGTCAAAAAACACAATTTAGTCTGCCGTGGTAACATTCTAAAGGAATTGGCACCTTACGGCCTTGAGGGCACTAAACAATGGTTTGCACAGTATCTGACCTGATCATCACTTAGAGGTGTAACTGACATATAATTAACGGGGATCTGCAAGGCTGAGTTTTTGGCAGCTTTACTTTATATTTTTAAAATGAATATTTGAAGAGATCACTATGTAGGCTGATGGAATTCTGTTATAATTTTCTCATAAAAAAAATTCTTACTAAAATCAGCAAAAAACGTACTAAGAATTTCTAAAGAATTGAGGCTAAAAGTAAATCTGGAGAAAAATAGCAGCCATGTTTATTTCGGGCACAGAAAAGAACACTGTCAACCTACATTTAAAGTCAGCACATGGAGAGGGGACAATTGTACAAGTTTTAAACCCCTTGGAGTGTGGTTACACTGTTCTAGCTCCTAGCATATACAAAATACCAAGCAAGGTCACTACTCTTGTTTTTCTGTTTAACACAAAATTTCAAACCTGCTGACTAGGGGGGGTCAAAGAAGTACTAGCAAAAGGGGTCAGTGTTTCCCCACTGTGGGGGATGTCTAAGATGTCTCAACATCATCAGCACAATTGTTAAGAAAACAAGAAACTACCCAAATTAAGATCAGATCGTTTATCATTGAGCAGCAACACTGTAGCACCTTGAGTGAAGCAAAAAGATTCCCTATTACTGGCAGACTCAAATTTTATGCAAGTGTGTTTATCTGATTTACTTAAATATTAAACCCTAACGGCTGGCATTACTCATTGACTGTAGTGGCCCTTGATGTATGGCGGCCACGCTAAAAACTTTTGGACAAAACCGGTGGGACACACTAGAGGACACCAGGGAGTTTTTCTAAAAATTACTGTAATCCACTGAAAGAGTTTAGAGAAAAGTACAGTTGTGTACACTTACCATAAATGTAGATGTCTGAGTGTATTTACTGTTGCAGTCATTACATTTGGGTAATCTGCTGGCAGGTTGCCCTCAGTCGGCCTGAATAACAAAGTCTTGGGTCCTGCGTCGGTTGCTGTCTCCTCTTCCATGACGTCAGGGGTATAAAACATGCAGCAGACACCATTTTATTCAGTTTTTCTTGCCCCAGATGTCAGGTGCCCCCCAAATGGGGAGCAAATATATATATATATATATATATATATATATATATATATATGCACTTTTAGAAACAAAGTTTATCTTCAACTAAAAGCAAATACACCACAAAGGCTTCTGAGTATAGTGAAGGAAAGAAAAGGTACAGAATGGGGGATGGTGGGTGGGTAACCCGGATTGCAACAGTGAATACACTTGAACATCTACATTTATGGTAAGTGTACACAACTGTACTATGTTCTTCGTGTTTCACTGTTGCAGTCATTACATTTGGGTAGAATCCCAAAGTTATGGATGGGAGGATGGAACTAAACAGCATTAGGAGCGGCTATAAGGCCCTGCAGGACTGCAAAGTTGGCAAAGCCTGCCCTGGATTTAGAGAAGAGAGGTAAATGATAATGCTTTGTGAAGGTATGAACAGAGTTCCAAGTAACAGCTTCTAGAATGTCTTTGGTTGGGACCCCTCTGAGAAAAGCTGCTGAAGTAGAGGCAGCCCTGTTGGAATGTGATCTGATCCCCTTGGGCACAGGTTTACCATGGTGCAAACAGCAGAAACGAATGCAGCAGCTTATCCATTTAGAAATAGTCTGCTTTGATACAGCCTTCCCCTCTGATCCTGCAGCAAATGCTACCAGTAGTTGCTCAGACTTTCTTAGAGATTTGGTCCTGTTTAAGTAGAATCTTAGTGGTCTGTGTACGTCCAATGAATGCAGAATCTGCTCCCCCTTGTTCTGCGGATTTGGGAAAAATTTTGGCAGGTGAATGGTCTGGTTAAGAGCCACACTGGATACCACCTTAGGCATAAAAGATAGGATTGGTCCCGAGGGCCACCCTGTCTGGGTAAAATATAATGAAAGGCTCCAGAGCCATGAGAGCCTGTAGTTCTGAAACCCTTTTGCTGAAGTGACTGCCAAAATAAAAGCTGTTTTCCAAGATAGAAATTTTATATCCGCAGTAGCTGCTGGTTCAAAAGGAGGCAGGGTGAGTTTTTCCAGCACAAAATTGAGGTCCCATTTAAGAGTTGGTGCTCTCCTGAGAGGCCTTAAATTTTTGGCCCCTCTAAGATACTGTATAAGCAGTGGATAAGAAAAGAGGGGAGGCTCTGTGATGTAATGAGCCAAGATAACAGAGGCATGGATTTTTATTGATGAAAAAGATAGGCCCTTGTCAAGCATCTCAGTTAAGTATTGTAAAATCTGAGGAATATTGGGCTTTGCTGTGTCTATTCCTTGTGCTTGGTTCCAAGCACAGAATCTCTTCCATTTATCAGCATAAGATTTTCTAGTACTAGGCCTTCTGGCTTCTAAAATGACATCCATCACAGATTTACTGAGAGGTGTGGTTTGAATAAGTAGTTGATTAGCCATGCTGCAAGATTCAGAGTTTGGAGCTGAGTGTGCAGAATTTGATAGTTCTGCTGAGACAGTAGATGAGGTATTTGAGGCAAGTACCATGGAAGAAGGTGCGACATATTCCTTAGAAGCGGGTACCAGTGTTGGCGAGGCCAGTCCGGAGAAATTAGGATAATTTTTGTTTTTTCCTGTCTGACTTTTCGTAAGACCTTGGTGAGTAAAGGCAGAGGGGGAAAGGCATAGACATAGGTTTTTCAGCTGAAAGATAGAGCATCCACTTTCCATGCTTTTTTGTGATGAGTTCTTGTGCAGAATTTGTCCAACTGATAATTTTGGGGAGAGGCAAATAGATCTGTCTGGGCTCCCCCATTTCTGTGTTAACATGCTGAAGATTTGTGGATCCAGTTTCCATTCATGCGGGTCCATAAGGTTTCTGCTTAGGTCGTCTGCCAGAGTATTTTGCTTTCCTGGCAGGAATTGAGCTTGAAGATGTATTTGGTAAGTCAAGGCTGTGTTCCACAAGGCCATGGGTAGTCTGCAAAGGGAGTAGGAAAGTGTACCCCCTGCTTGTTTATGTACCACATAACTATGGTGTTGTCCATCTTTATCAGTAGTTGTCCTGGATGAAGTAAAGTCCTTGAAGGCTGTCAGAGCATTCTGAACAGCTAGCATTTCTTTCTGGTTGATATGCAGATGCATTTGGTTTGGGCTCCATTTGCCCTGAATGCATCTCCCTGCCAGGTGGGCCCCCCAAGCATAGTCTGATGCGTCTGTAGTTAGGGTTTGGGTGGCAGGGGGTAGAGTGAATGACAGTCCCTTGTTTTGGTGACATGTCTCTGCCCACCAAAGAAACTCCTGTTGTAGGCAGGGAATGAGAGGAATCATTGTTTCCAGGCTGTGACAATGTTGACTCCATAAACTTTTTAGGTACCATTGAAGTTTCCTCATATGCAGTCTCGCATATGGAATTAGTGGAATGAAGGAAGCCATGAACCCCAAAGCCTGCAGAATTTGTCTTGCAGATAACTGGGTTTTTGTTGCCATTTGTTTGAAGTATGTTATCAGTTGCCTTTGTCTGGCGTGAGGTAAGCCATCTGAGCAGTTGTATTCAAGCTTACACCCAGGAATGTAATTATTTGAGAGGGTACCAGTTGGGATTTCTTTTCGTTTATGGTGTACCCTAGGCATGTTAGAAGCCTTTTTACAAATGCCAGATGTTGAAGAAGAGTGTCCTTGTCCTCTGCTTGAATGAGACACTCATCCAGATAAGGATAAATTTGAATGTTTCTTTGTCTGCAGAATGCAATTACTGGTGCCAGGCACTTTGTAAAGACCCTGGGCACAGTAGATAAGCCAATGGGCAGTGCAGAGAATTGGTAATGCAAAAATCCTGCTTTGAAGTGGAGGTATCTTCTGCATGACTCCCTTCTTGGGATATGCAGGTATGCCTCTTAAGTCTAGAGTTACTAACCAAGCATTCTTGCCTAGCATAGGCAGTAGCTGTTGTAAAGTCAGCATTTTGAATTCTGGAATGTCCAGGAACGTGTTCAGAATCAACAAGTCCAGTATTGGACGCCAAGAATTGCCTTTTCTGGGTACCAGGAAAAGTCTTGAATAAAAACCTTGTCCTTTTTCCTTTTCTGTTACTGGCTGAATAGCTCCCATATCCATGAGGGACATAACTTGTTTCTGGGCCTCTGCCGACTGGTTTTGTGGCAGATACAGCCATCCATTTGGAATTGGCAAAGTATGGAAATGAAATATGTACCCCTGGGATACTATGTTTAATATCCACTTGTCCTGGCTAATTAACTGCCAATTTTGAGCATGAAGTGCTAATTTCCCCCCCCAAGGGGGCTGCCAAAAGATAAGTGCTTGGAGATGGTAGAGGAAAGTCATTGAGACTGCTTACTGTAGGGTTGTGCTTTGCTTCCTCCAGATTTGGAGGTGGAGGCACCCCATTGCTTCGACTGTAAGAATCCTGTGATAGATATCTGGAGCCTTTTGAGCACCTGATTTTGCCCTGAATGGCTCTGTTGGACACAGGAAAGGACCAATTTTTAGTAGGCCAGTGCCTACTGAACCTGGGTGGCTGTACTTGCAAGAAATCTTTTACAGTTTGCATAGATTTAGCTTTGTCTTACATTTTCTTCAAAACCTCTTCTGCCTTATTACCAAACAGAGTATCACGCTGCAAAGGGGCATCCAACAATTTAGCTTTAACATGATCAGGCAGATTTTGCTACTTGAGCCAGGCATGCCTTCTAATCACAGATCCAGTAACGGCGGCCCTACAAGAGGCCTCCAAGGAATCAAAACCACATTGCAAAGTATGCTTTCCAACCTGTTCTGCTGAATGCAATAAATCCTGTAACTCTGTTTTCCACACAATCAGAAATCAACATCATTTTCTGTTTCAGTAAACCCATAACATGCTGTTGATATTTAAGCATATGAAACTGGCAGTTTAAAGCCCTGATTGCCAAGGTTGCAGATGTATAAACCTTCTTACCCCATCTATCCAGCACCCTGGAATCTCTATCAGAAGGGGTAGGATTTTTGGCTGTAGAAGCCTCACCACCCTTGGGACCCTGTGAAATAGTCTCAAGATCAGCAGCAGGATTTTTGAAAAGAAATTTGTGGGAGTCAGGAACTCTGTAATATCTGTCTGGCTTACTAGGAGACTAAGGCAGGGAATCAGGAGCCATGCTTGATTCCGAGAACACATCATCAACAATGTCTAAAACAGGAGGTATTGCCAAAGACCTATGCTGAGGAAGAAGGAAATCCCCCTAAGCCTCTTTTTTGATTCAGAGAAGTCCTGACTCTCCCAGTGAAAATGTTCCCTTAAAGTATGCAAAGTCTCTCCAAAAGAGTAATCCTCAGGAGGAGATGCAGATGGGATGGATTCCGCTGCATCAGAATCCTCATAGGGTGGAATAGAAAATTCATGATCAGAAAAGGAATCAGAAGAAATGGAAACCTGATCTGAAGATTCATAATCAGTGCCTTGCCTAGGCCTCTTAGCGGGGGGGGGGGGGGGGGGGGGGTTGGGAACCCATGATCAAGGTAATTAAATCCTCAGCCATTTTGATCATCTGTTTTTTAGGCATAGGGGCCTGAGGACATGGCTCATGCATCAGTTTTTTAGGCATAGAAGTTGTTTTTGACCTTGTTTTTGTTGCTGGCATTGGTTTAATATAAAAATGTTGAGGCCTGAAAACACCTTCAGAAGCAGGTGCCTGCTCAGCGGCTCCGGACCCATCCAAGGGAGAGACATCCACGGGTTCAATACTCTGAGAATCTCGTGGCATACTCCAAATGGTTCTCAGTAGAGGCCTGCGACTCAAAAGTAGTGGGTATCAGGGGCTGCGAAAGCGCCTCACTGAGTACCGGCGACTGGCTTAGGAGAAGCTTAGTCGTCTGTTTTGGACCTCGATGGTTTGTCTTTTTCCTTGCATTTTTCGTCAACTCCGGTAGTCGGATTGCTAACCGATGACATTTCAGGATAGTTAAATCGAACCAAAATATTTAGAGGCAAAAATATACAGATGCTTAATAGTGTGTTGGTTAAATCTAGCGCAAAACCGACAGCAAGGCACGTTGTGATCAGGGCCTAGGCAAGGAATACAGTACAAATGAAAATCCTTATGAGGTATTTGCTTCCCACAAGTAATGCAATTATTAACTTTTACTGACATCAGTAAGGAGCAAGAAAAAGTTTCCCCAACGGGGTACTTAGCTTTAGTTTGAAGACTTCGGTTTTGAAACTTGAATACGAAAATTTCAGGAGTCGGACGACCGGCACTTGCGAACTGCTTCTGCTTCAGGCACCGCGCAGCAAGAAAAACTGAATAAAATGGCGTCGACTGCATGTTTTATATCCCTGACGACCTGACGTCATGGAAGAGGAGACAGTAACCGATGCAGGACCCAAGACTTTGTTATTCAGGCCGACTGAGGGCAACCTGCCAGCAGATTACCCAAATGTAATGACTGCAACAGTGAAACACGAAGAACATCAAGTATTCCATCAGATGCATTTTCTGAATAAAAGGAATAAAACTTTAATGTCCGACATTACTGACTGACTAAAATAATTTGTGATTTATGAAGGATGGGAAAAAATAAGAGGCATCTGGGACATTCTGTTAAGTCAGTGAGAGATTTGAAGTAAGGCAGTGCAGGTGTGTGCTTGAATGTGTGCATATTTGGGGGGGGGGGGTGCCTATGCTAATATGATGCATCATTTACCAATGCTGATGACTGCAATAGCAGTAGAAAAGGACTTGTTAGCACTTGCAGTAACTGCAGAGCAATTCAGAGATGCACAAATTAGATGAACATGAGGTCTTCCCACATTTGAGACTAATATGTCACTGAATCACTGATTTCTGTGGAGCCACTAAAAGGCCTTTTTTTGATGCAGTCTTACTGCTCTTGACTGGGCCTTTTTTCTTATCACAGAAGTTGAGAAGTTGTAGCCCCCCCCCCCAAACTGCAATGGCCACCCAGAAGTGCCTGCCTCACCTATCCATTGTCAATTCATTCCAATGCAGTGGGTAAGAAGCACCACAAACTTAATTTAAAGAGGGTATTTTTACTTGCACATTACCCTCTGTTTCCCTTCCTTGAAGGGTCAGGCTGCATATACATTATGCCACTCAAGTTCAAGACTCGTACAAGTAGCCCAGCCAAGGAACCTTACTTGCTCCACCTCTGCCATTCAGGCATCAGTATGTTACTACTTGTCATCCTCTGCAAGACAGTGGTCATGAAATAGAGAAGTCCAGCTCCTGAAATGAGAGAGCTCTCTTGATCCACCCATTGTCAGGAACCAGTACTTGAACCTAGTTCAAAAGCAGTTCAGTTGTGTTTCTCCTAAGAATATTTTAGTAATTCGGAGATGGAAAACAAAAAAGGGACTTCTTAGTTCCAAAGTGTGCTGCCTGTGTGGTGGGCCATTCTACGAAAGCACACAATACTAACATCTGAAATGACTATATCCTGGCCATTGCAAAGGTAATTTGATACACATCATTTTCACAAGGATCTGTCTAAAATACATTACTCATGCTCAGTAAAGCTAGCAATTTCTGATGGTTTTAAAGAGAACAGTACCCCCACTGACACATTCAGCATTTCTCACACCTCATAAATTTCTTAAAAGCTAAAAGTCCTCAGCTCAGTGACAGAACATATGGAATCAATTTTCTTGGAATAAGAAAAACAGCAGGAATATGACTCTCCATTCCTTTCTCATTACATCACTGCTTCCAATGTACAACTGCAAAGATGGTTTACAGATTCCTGGAACAATGAAGTGGTACAACTTAACAGAAACCAGCTCTACAAAATGCTGTCTAGTGGATGTTTCAAGACATCACATCAGTAGTCCTGTGCCCAGGATAAATTAATTTATCTGATATGGCAAGGCCCTGGTAAAGCTACAAATGTGCGAGCAACTCATACTACCACAGAATGCAGCTCCAGATCTTCGAGCAGCTGACAATTTGTTTTTTTGTATACAGTATATTTCTAGTCTGGGAACTGGTCCACCCAGGAAAGAACAAAATTATCATTTTTGTACATCTATCTAGAAATTGGCCTGGAATTCAAAACAAAAGCAGTAAGCCCAGAACATCTAGGCACATACTTGATGCAAAACAGCATTCCAGATAGAACGTAATTATACAGCTGATGCATTTTCAACAGCAAAAGTACAACTTCTTAATAAAACTCTAGCCTGAAAGCTACAAAATTATATAAACATTATGTTAGGTAAAGCACTCCGTTAAGCAAAAACAAAGCATCAGAGGTAGTCATAGTTAAAGAACTATAATCACTAACGATTAATGCTTACCTGTAAACAATTCTTTCTCTGTGCAAGTCTTCTAGTCCACAACAGATCTCTGCAGCATAAAAAACAGCTCTTTGTTCATCCAGACCTGGAGTCCCCATGTTGTATATGTGGAATTTCAAGTCCCCGCCGTTCATAATAGTCAGTACTAAACACAGGGCATCATTAGTTTCATAGGCATAGGCTAAATTAACCTGAAAAATAAATTAAGAAAAAACTACTTGGTGAATGTGGTCAATGAATAATAATAAAAAAACATGCAGACACTTATTACAAAAACACAGAGCAGCGATATTTATACTCCTTAAATCTGTGCCTCTAAAGGAAGGAAATATATAAATAAAAATAAAATGATACAGAAAGCTGATACTACATATGTGTCAAAGCTGAACAGCTTTCTAAATATTTTATTATTTTTATTTTACATTTTGATGACATGGGTTGGCCAGATGGCCTAGACCTACTTTCAGTGATTACCTAGAAATAACAGCTCCAGGTATGTAACAACTACATGGCAGACATTTTGACTACTATTCAGTGACAGTCTGGTTTTCAGGAGTAATAGTTCAGCTATATTAATAGACAACAGAGCAGTTCATACTTAAGAGGTGATAATTCAAGCACAGCAAACTGTTACTATAGATTATGATGCAAGATACAGAATTAAGTATATGAAGAAGTTTACCTTTACATTACCTCATCAGTCTTATTAGTCAAATACTGTAAATCAGGAAATGGAAGGATGGTGTCACCAAAGGATGATGCAGATCAGTATAAACAGCACAAAAATGGAGCATAGCACATGCGGGTTACTTAAATGTAAAGGTATATATTTTAATCACTCATTTGATAACCAGTAAATGAATTGGTCGACAGACGCCTTTACTGTATCTGTCACTTCATTGTAGGGGCAGGCAAAAAGCTTCATCATTGCTTCGCAATTAAAATGGTCAGTTAGCACGCCATTCTGTGTAGGATCACCCGCTTCATCTGCACCTTCACTTGCAAAGTAATCCTGTGAGAACAATCCAAAGCCTTACATTGCCTATTCACTGTCAAGGAATTTCCTGGACCTCTACTATCATAAAATTCCTCTGGTCTTGCTCTCATTACATCTCTGTATTTTATGTACCAATAGGGCTTCTCTTACCTCAGCTCCCTACCCACTACCCTATTACTACTACACCCTACCAGAAGCTGCAGAATATAACTGGAATAATTATTTTCAGGCTGATGTGCATCTAGACCTCAGTGCTATAGCTACTATTAAACCTATAATTAAGGACAAGAGTGAATAATTATGTAGTGCACTGAGCGCTATGATTACACTCCAAAATCAGAAAGGATAAACCTGTTACATGCTACTCTAGTGCAAGACCTGACCATAACAACACTTTCAAAGGTATGTAACAAATATTACAAACCCCCTAAGCACTGTAATGGTTGGATTTAAGGGAAGTCCTGGAGTATCTGTTCTCCTGTGTCCATTGAAGTTTACAGACATTAGTATGCAAGTAACTTTCTTAAATTAGGACAGTATTTAGAAACTGTCCCTGATGTTTTTCCTTGTTACCTGTCGAGGCGACAGCACTTGCTAAGCACTTAGTTCTTTAAAGAAAGTAAAACACTTTGGCTTTTTCTTTTTTTTTCTGTACCTAGTACATGGAGTTAATAAAATACCCATTATTATGTCTTCTTGACATGGATGCCAAGATTCACCTCTCTTCCCGAGCTTCACTTAAGAGGTAAATTTCTTAGCATCCATGTCTCAAACACATAATTAAGGTGGTTAAAGTCAGACACCTGATCATAACCCTGTACATAATGCACTGTTTGTAAATATGCTAGAATATGGTGAACATCAATTCTCTTTACATATACTTTCACTGTATATATTAATATATATATATATATATATATATATATATATATATATATATTAGTGACATCCCTGCACTGGCCCAGTAATTAAGGAGCCTTAATTCTCACCATTGGCAACAGTGGGAGGATGACAAGTACACACACAGTAAAGTGTAATTTCCCTTAAGAGCACACAGAGATCACAGTCAGTCTGGGGCTGGTTTCTCCTTGTTTTTCCAGATCCCCAGCAAGACTCCCCACTGGCACAGCTAGAGAGTTGAGATCTCAGCTGAATGGTCAAGCTAAGACCTCCAGCACCCTCTCTGTCCAACTAGCGCTTCATCTCCCTGCCCAAGTACCTGAGGCACACACACACACACACACACACACACACACACACACACACACACACACACACACACACACACACACACACTTTGAGATCCGATTTATATATAAACACACACACACACCTGGGGAAGGCTGGCAATGATTTACTAACTATGCCCCCTTCTGCCCAGACTACAAGGTAGTTCCAGCTACCACCAGCCAGTACGTATCTGCTACTTAAGGCCCTTAACAAAGGGTGTCCAATCCTACTGTGCAATGTTACTATTAACCCAAATAGTAGTCTGACCAAGCAAGGCTTTTTAGGAGTGGCCTGTACAGTGTCACCAAATAGTACTCGAAGAGCTTACGTCTCACAAATATCAGCCACAAAGATAGGTTTAAATATATTTAAGAATAAATAATAAAAGAACAAAACAACACTCAGTAAATCAACACAGTTACTTCAAAATCACAGGAAGTATTTAAAACAGTGCAGGGCAGTCTCAAATAAATACAGAAAACATCTAAACTAATCTTTGCTATAGAGTTACTATGCCCTACAAACTTACTTACAGACCAAGGCAAGTGCAGATGGTGATGATGAGTGGATGTTTCAGGTCAAAACAAAACACAAAATGCACAGTCTCTCTCTGAGAAAGTTCTTAAATTAATATCAAATGTTACTGCTGAGTTAGCTTGGATGACCACTTTTTGTCACCTGACTTCAGTTCTCAAGCTAAACAGAAACTAACAGAATTTAACATCTCTGTGAAAAATACATCTCTCTCAGATGTTTGCAAATCTTGGAAGTCTAAAACAATAAAACACTATATTTTAAAACTAGCAATTACGTCTCTTTCAAGACAATACAAAAACTTCTAGATCTAGACATTGTGTCTGCTACACTGAAACGGAGAAGGAACTTTTATAGCACACCTGTAAAGCAATTCAATTTCAACTTACTTGAAGTTTTGCAAGTTAACCTTTTATGTTCTAGTTTCTATTAAACATACATTTGCACAGGTATATAGTCTATATGCTTTTGTGTTCTAAGTCAGTATTTTAGCTCAATACATAACATACAGTTCTGTATAAATCATATAAAATATTCACAAATGACATAGAATTATCCACAAAATCCCAGATAGCTGGGCTGGCAATATTTCCATATATATATATATATATATATATATATATATATATATATATATATAGTATGCTTATTAAAGTGTTTCTTCTTTGGGGATATGTTTTACTTTAATTTGATTTTACTATTGATTAATTATGGGTAAATTGCTTAACTGACTGATTAGGGAAGATATTTAAACTGCTGTAGTGTTCTAGCCTCTGTGTCACTGAAAAAGAACCGGTCTGGACAGCTTTGTGTTTTACATATTTTCTGCACACTTTTTGTTAAAGTTTCTCAGCTTGTAGACTAAATATTCTTTGTGATTTGTCTTCTTGACATTCCTTTTGGTAACTCTAGTTTAATTGTTATATCCTGCTTTTGTCTGTGCTTTAACAACTATTAACCGTGTGTCAGATTTCTTACAGGTGGACTTTGAACTACAGTCCTTAGTTTGAAAATAAAAACAATTAAGTCAGCTACTTTTTTAAAGACTAACATTTAAATATTCCTTAAAACTTTAATTTGGATATGATAAACAAGGTTAAAAATAATTAGGTGTGGACAGGAAAAAAGTACAGTTTTGTACCTACCATAAATGTAGATGTCCGATAGGTATGCATCTGCAGTCATCACATATGGGTTGTCCTGCCTCAGACAGCCCTTCGGTCGGCCGGATTCCAAAGTCTGGGTCCGGCGTCGGCTGATGTCGCACTTTCCCCGACGTCAGAGCGCCTGGGGTATAAAAGCATCAGCCGACGCCATCTTCCTCAGTTTTTCTTGCCCCAGATGCCAGGTGCCCTCTAAGGAAGGCTAAATTTGGAGAGATGCATTTAAAAATCCAAACATGCACAATAATATAAAAACAAATACACCATAATAGATCCCCAGCTAGCTATAAGAAGGGTAAGTACCCAAGAAATACCACAGAGGGGAAGGAGGGAGGGTAAACCTGACTGCAGATGCATACCTATCGGACATCTACATTTATGGTAGGTACAAAACTTTACTATGTCCTTCAAGGATGCATCTGCAGTCATCACATATGAGTAGAATACCATAGCCAATCTGGGGTGGAGGAACTATGTAAAGGATGGTGTAGCTAAAATGCCCTGCAGGACTGCCGTAGCAAAGCCTGCTCTGGATCTGGAATATAAAGGTAAATTGTAATGCTTGGCAAATGTATGCATGGAGCTCCATGTAGCAGCTTTTAAAATGTCCTTTTTAGCCACCCCTCTTAAGAAGGCTGTGGAGGTGGCTGTGGCTCTCGTGGAATGAGGTCTAATGTTAGCTGGCACAGTTTTTCCATGAAAGGAGTAACAAAAACAAATGCAATTCCCTATCCATTTTGAAATTGTCTGTTTGGAAATTGCTTTTCCTTGTGTACCAGCAGCATAAGCTACCAACAGCTGGTCAGTTTTTCTGTAACCTTTAGTTCTGTCCAAGTAGTAGCGCGCGCAACTGTCTGTGTATGTCCAGGGTGTGCAGAAGTTTCTCCCCTTTGTTTTGTGGATTTGGAAAGAAGGTAGGCAAGTGAATAGCTTGATTTAATGAAACCCTGGATACCACCTTTGGCATAAATGTAGGATTGGTTCTCAATGAAACTCTGTCTTGATGAAAAATAAGGAATGGCTGTACTGCCATAAGGGCCTGTAACTCAGATACTCTTCTTGCTGAGGTTATGGCCAGAAGGAAAGCAGTCTTCCAAGACAGGAACTGTAGTTCTGCAGATGCTGCTGGTTCAAAGGGAGGCAGTGTTAGTTTTTCCAACACGAAGTTAAGGTCCCAAGTAGGTAGAGGTGGTTTCCTTGGAGGATTGATGTTTTTGATTCTTCTTAGAAACTGTCTTAGGAGAGGATGAGAGAAGACAGGTGGATCAGTATTGTACTCTGCTGAAATTGCTGAAGCATGAATTTTAATGGAAGATTAAGACAGACCATTGTGGAACATTTCTGCCAAGTATTCCAGGATATGTGCCATGTTCATCACCGTCACATCTAGGCCCTTTGTGGTGTTCCAAATGTGAAATCTTTTCCATTTTGCTGAATATGCCTTTCTTGTGGAAGGCCGGCGAGCTTCCATAATAATATCTTTCACTCTCTGGGATAGCTTGTCCTGAGGAGGAGTCGAGGTATTTTCCAGGCTGTTAGTTGCAAGGTTTTCAGGTTGGAATGCAGAGTTTTGTAATTGTGCTGTGTCAGTAGAAGTGGCCATAGAGGAAGAGGCCATGGTTTTGTACGTGACATGCTATTTAAGAGTGGGTACCAGTGTTGTCTTGGCCAGTCCGGAGCTATCAGAATCACTTTTGGCTGCTTTGTCCTGATCTTCAGTAAAACCTTGGTCATTAATGGGAGAGGTGGAAATGCATACACTGTTAGAGTTCTCCTGCTGAAAGAGAGGGCGTCCACTTTCCATGCTTGTGGGTGGTATGTCCTTGAGCAGAATTTCTTCAGTTGATGATTGTGGGGGGAGGCAAAAAGATCTAAGTCCGGCCTCCCCCATGATTGTGTTATCTGTAGAAAGATGTCTGGGTGCAGCATCCATGATATTTCTGCTTAAGCTGTCCGCCAGTATATTGTCTTTCCCTGGCACAAACTGGGATTGTAGCTGTATATTGAGTTTCAAGGAAAGTTCCCATAGATTCATTGCCAGCCTGCAAAGAGGATAGGAATGGGTTCCTCCTTGCTTGTTTATGTACCACATAACCGTGGTGTTGTCTGTCCTTATAAGCAGATGGCCGTGATGCAGAAAGGGTTTGAAGGCTTCGACTGAATGTATCACTGCCAGCATTTCCTTTTGGTTTATGTGCATGCGTAGCTCTTTTTGTGACCATAGACCTTGAATGCATCTGCCTTCCATGTGCGCTCCCCATCCGCGGTCTGAAGCGTCTGTTGTAATGGTTTGGCTGGCTATTGGTTTGCTGAAAGGCAGACCCCTGTTTGACTGGCTTGCTTGAGCCCACCACAGAAATTCCTTTTGAAGGCATGGAATGAGTGGTATCAAGGTTTCCAGGCTGTGACTGTGCTGAGTCCATAAACTCCTTAGGTACCATTGTAGTTTCCTCATGTGTAGTCTTGCTTGTGGAATCAGAAGGATGCAAGAAGCCATGTAACCTAGGGCCTGCAGGATTTTCCTTGCAGTCAGCTGGGTTTGTCTTGTCAGATTCTTGAAGTAATCTGGTAGTTGGCTTTGTTTTTCTTCTGTGAGGAAGGCCATTTGGGTGGTTGTATCTAGATCTGCACCCAGGAAGGTTATTCTTTGGGATGGAACAAGTCTTGATTTGTGAAAGGTGACTGTATATCCCAAGGCCTGAAGTAGGTGGATGGCATAATTCAAGTGTTTTACCAAAGTTTGCTGGCAGTCCGCTTGTATAAGGCAGTCGTCCAGATATGGGTATATTTGAATCCCCTGAAGTCTGCAGTGTGCAATTACTGATGCCAGGCATTTCATGAATACTCTGGGTGCAGTAGATAAGCCAATGGGCAATGCTGAGAATTGATAATGCTCTGACCCTGCAAGAAATCTGAGGTGTCTTCTGCAACTTTGTCTGATAGGGACATGCAGGTATGCCTCCTTGAGGTCTAGAGTTACCAGCCAAGACCCCTTGCCCAGCATGGGAAGGAGCTGCTGTAGAGTCAGCATTTTGAACTTTGGCACAATGAGATAAGTATTCAGTGCGGACAAGTCGAGAATAGGCCTCCATTGTTTTTCTTTTCTTGGAACAAGGAATAGCCTGGAATAAAATCCTTGGCCTTGTTCTGAGAGAGGAACCTTTTCTATAGCTTTCATTTGTATTAAGCTGGAAATTTGTTTCAAAGCCTCTGCCCTTTGATTCAGTGGCAGGTCTGGCATGCCCTTTCTTTTTGGTAATGTGTGGAAATGAAACCTGTATCCTTTGTCTATTATTTGTAGTGTCCATTTGTCCCTTGTAATACTGTGCCAATTTTCTGAGAATAAAGAAAGCTTTCTGCCCAAAGGTGCTTCCAATTGAGCCCTGATTGGCGGTGTCAAAGTAAAGTCATTGAGCCTGTCCTTATGCAGCAGTTGAAGGTCCTGCATTACCTCTCTGGTTGGGAGGCTGCCATTGACGTCCTCTGTAGGAGCCTCTAGCTTGCCCTCTACCTCTGGCACACCTGTTCTTGCCTCTCTGAAACCTCTCTGTGTCTGGAAAGGGCCAATTCCTGCTGAATCTTGGTGGTTGTACTTGGAGAAAATCTTTGACTGTTTGTACGGATTTTGCCTTTTCTTCAAATTTCTTTAGGACCTCCTGAGCCGTGGAGCCAAATAACTTTTGCTTTTCCAGAGGAGCATCCAGCAGCTTTGCTTTAACATGGTCTGGCAGAGATTGTTCCTTCAGCCAAGCATGCCTACGTATGACTGCGCCAGTCATAGCTGACCTATATGAAGCTTCCAATGCATCATAAACACATTGCAAGAAATGGTTGCTAACCTGTTGTGAGTTATGTACCAGATCCTGAAGCGACTTGCGGTCTAGGGGGTCAGGTGAAGACAGTTTTTTATGCAATTCATCTAACAAATACTCTTGGTACTGTATCATATGAAATTGACAATTTAATGCCCTCATAGAAAGAGTAGCAGAAGTATACACTTTTTTACCCCATCTCTCTAAAGCTCTGGACTCCCTTTCAGAGGGGAGAGGATTTTTAGCAGTGGAAGCTGCAACCCCTTTAGGGCCCTGGGAAATAGTTTCTGGATCAGCAGAGTGGGCCTTGTAAATGTAAAGATGCGAGTCCGGGACCCTGTAGTACCTATTGGGTTTGGCAGGAGCCGGAGGGAGAGAATCAGGGGTTGTGCTAGAGTCAGAGTACACATCATCAATGACATTCAAAACAGGAGGAATAGCTAAAGGTCTATGCTGAGGCAAATGTAAAAAGGTCCTTAATCTTTTCCTGGAATCAGAGAATTCCTGGCCCTGCCATTGGAAATGCTCTCTCATGGTGTGTAGTGTCTCATAGGTTCATATGTTCATAGGTTTATACTAGGCTATCTGCCCTAAGGCATTTATAAGCCTAGCCCAAAGTTTTGTGGCTTACGCCACCCCTTATATGAAAAAATACTGTACCCATTAGTTTGTTGTGCCTCTGTCCAGCAGTGACACAGAGATGATTCCCGGGGTAAACCTACGATCTCCCATCCACAGGTCAAGATTTCTCTTGAACAGAGCCAGCGAGGTGCTCTGCCTCACATGGACCGGGATTTTATTCCACAGCATAGGGAGTCTCTGAGTGATAAATCTATCCCTCCAGAACGTCCTATTTATATCCGTGCTAAGGTTTAAGTCGCTTGCTCTAGTGGTTTTGTTGGATTTGGATTTTTTGAGGTGGAGCATGTCCATTAATTCCGGGTTGGACATGGCCTTGTATGTCAGGCACATGCCACCTCTGAGCAGACGGTATGCAACTGAATAGAGCTGGAGTTTCTTCAATCTGGCAGCATATGACAGATTTTGGAGTCCCTTTATCCTTTTGGGGTCTCTCCAATTGCTGCAGATGTCGGGTGAGATACATCCCGAATGGGGCATTGTACTCTATCATTGGTCTGATAAGTGAAGAGTACAGGGGAACAATGACCTCACTAGATCTTGATGTGAATCCCTTCATGATCAGGTGGGCAATGTAGAAGGTCTTTCTAACCACTTTAGCAACGTGAGTGTCAAAAGAAAGGCCACTGTCAACCTGGGTCCCCAGGTCGCTGATAACCTCTTCTGTGCTTAGTGGATTGCCACCTATATGGTACCTTGGGGTTACCTTGTTTTTCCCGAAGGGTATGACTATACATTTTTTGGCATTTAACTTCAGGCCATGGCTCTGGCACCAGCCATCTGTTTCCGTGAGTCCCTTCTGAAGGATATCCGTGTCCGATGCACTTTCCACTATGGCGCCCAGTTTGCAGTCGTCTGCAAACTTTGTCAGCCAATGTCCTCCCATGTTGGCCTGTACTTCTGAGAAGTAGATGCCGAACAATAGGGGGCCAAGGACCGAGCCCTGTGGGACACCACTTGTGACCGGCTTGGAGTCTGACATAGCGCCAGCAACTCTAACCCTGTGGGTTCTGTCCTTAAGCCAGTTTACAACCCATCTTGTGACATATGGGTTTACATTTAAGCTGGTAAGTTTTTCTACAATACCCGAGTGGGGTATTGTGTCGAAAGCCTTTGCAAGGTCAAGGTAGGCTGTATGGACTGCCTTTCCCTCATCAATGGCCTTGGTGACTGTTTCGAAGAAGTTGACCAAGTTCAAAAGGCATGATCTGCCCTTGACGAAGCCAAACTGGGTCGGGTCCAATGTCTGCAAGTCCCCTATATCTTTGTTTATGAGCTCCATTATGATCCTCTCCATAGCTTTGCAGACTAGACTTGTTAAGCTTATGGGGCAGTAATTACCAGGGTCTGTAGAGGCACCGCCTTTGTGGAGTGGGACCACAGTTGCCGTACGCCATTCCTTGGGCACGTATCCTGTGGTAAGGCTGAGATTAAACAGCTGCCTTATGTGCGGGTTTAATTCCTCATTTAGCTCATGTAGCACACAGCCGGGGACACCATCCGGTCCCACTGATGCTGTGTTTTTAGCTTTAGAGAGAGCAGCTTTCACCTGCGCATTTGAGATGTCTGGGAGGCTACACTCCGCTGGGATAGTTATCTCTCCTTTAGGAGGGGAGAGGGGGGTGAAGTTTGCACTGAACCTGTCTGCCAGTATGTTGGCAATGTCTGTGGGTTCAGTGATTTTTGTATCATTTTGGACTAATTCTGAGCATATCTGGGAGTTTCCACCCAGGTTCCTAACATAGCTGAAAAAGGCCTTATGATTGTCCTTTGAATCCATGGCATTTTTTCTCTCAAAATTGGCCTTAGTTGATTTTATGAGTGCTCAGCTGAGGGAATAGATTCCTCTGCATCAAAATCCTTGTAGGCCGAAAAAGCCTCCTCCTGGTGGTCCGAGAGAGTAGAGCCATCAGAGGCCTCATCTGAGGAGTGGGGATCAGAGGGCTCAACCCTGGACCTTTTGTCTGGAGGAGGTTGAGAGCCCCTGTCCGGATGAGGTTGAGAACCCCTAATTAAAGAGATAAGATCCTCTGCTAAGCTTAGAATCTGTGAACCAGTAGAGAGTCCCTGAGGGATAACCTTGGGAGGCAAAGCTTTTGAGAGTTTAGCAGCTTTAGCCCTGGAGAATGCCTTAATGGATAAATGGACATGGATGCAGGAGGCCTGGCTGCACCACGTGCTGGTGTAGATTTGTCTAAAGGAATGGTGTCAGAAGGTTCCAGGACACCAGTTTCTGTTGGAAATTCAATAACAGACTCAGCCGGGGCCTCCGGGACCAAGGTAGTCGGTTGAGCGGTTTCGGTAATAGGAAGTACCAAGGACTCGGTTTCAGCCGAGACCGAGACACTCGCGGTATGCCTGGCCGTGGTTTCAGCCGAAACCGCGGCCCGCGTGTGTCGGTCCTTGTTCTTCCGTTTCTTAACTAAATGAGAAATCGGAGTCTCCGACGGCATCTTATATGAAAAACTAGCCCCAAAAAATTCCTCTGCAAACTCCGCCCGATGTCTAAGAGTGCGTCGGTTGAAGGAAGCACAGTCTGAACAGTCTGAGACGTCGTTGTCTGGGCCTAGGCAGGGGAGGCAGTAAGAGTGGAAATCCTTATGAGGTATTTGTTTCCCACAAGTTAAACAATTATTAACTTTATCTGACATCGGCTGAGGCAAGAAAGAGTCCCCAACGGGGTACTTAGCTTTTTGAAGTCTTCGGTAGCTGAATTACAGGAGCTGGCCGACCGGCACTTGTGAACTGCTTCTGCTTCGGGCACCACGCGGCAAGAAAGACTGAGGAAGATGGCGTCGGCTGATGCTTTTATACCCCAGGCGCTCTGACGTTGGGGAAAGTGCGACATCAGCCGACGCCGGACCCAGACTTTGGAATCCGGCTGACCGAAGGGCTGCCTGAGGCAGGACAACCCATATGTGATGACTGCAGATGTATCCTTGAAGGACATGTAGGATATTACATACTCTCACTATGATCTGGTAGACTGAAAGAATCACTTGTAAATCCTCTCATGACACACACCTCTCTCTCTGTCCCTATAAGACAGACTCAGGGAAGATGAAACCTTGACTGTAAAAAAAACAATGCAGCATGGCAGATCACACTCAGTACAATGGAGTATAACAAATTAGAAAATAATTAGAGAGACTTGCATTGGTGCAGGAACTTTAGTAATGCAGAAAATTTTTTTTTTTAGTTTTTTTGATGTAGTTCCTGTAAGTGAGCATATCTGAAGTTAAGCAAAGAACTTTTGTCAAGTGCTTAATTATTTAACCTTTTTTTTTTTTGGAGGGCAACTATGCTAGGGTCAAGCTTTAGGAAAGCAACTGTTTTTTCTGCATTGGGATTTTTTTTAATATAAAAGTGAAGCTACTGAACAAGCTTTTTTTATGATCATAAATATGAGTGTGGGGATATGTTCAAAGATTAAAAGTCAGCCAGGTAGGAAAGGTGACCTCTACGGAGTCAAGTTTTGAAGGAGGAAGGAGTAAAGGCTATGCTGACAATTAAATGACAATTAACTATTTTTACTCTTCTTTGGAAAGATAGTGGGCGATGTTTAAGTAGAAAATAATAAATAAATATAAAATTAGAAGTAAACTATGACACAGAAAAAAAGATAGTTAAATATAACATCCCAAGTGACTAATTAAAAATGATTGGGAGACTATTAAAGCCTTGCAAAAACACTCTCATATGAAACCACCTGTCTTCAAGGAGGGTAACATGAGACAGGTTCAAGGGCAAATTATGGCTACTCATCCAGTTGTCAAATTCAACTTAAAAGGTGGAGAGAATTTCACTCTGTTTAATATGAACAAGTAGTTTATTTTCAGAGATGGGGTAAGAATATGTTATACCAGCATATCCAGTTTACTTGCTGGTAAAGATTTACATCCTTAGTATGGATGTTTGGGGCACTGTTAAGTTTTGTGAAGGTGTACAAGATCAAGGAGAGTAGGGTCCTTCATGGTTCTAAATGCTATCCAAAAATCACCACAGAATTTTATTTATCTTTTGTTGACTGGGTTAGTCCACTAGGCAAGTGGTCTCTTTAGTGGAGACCTGAGGTGGTATTCATACTACTAGGGGAAATTTGGCCACGGCATCAGAGAACTTCCCCTACTCTTTTCAATAGGTGTCATGGGATCTTTTCACATCCACCTGAGCTACCACCACCTGAAGTAGATGGGGCCTCTGTTTAATGTAATTCTCAAAAAGCCAAACAGTTGCAGAATAAAGCTTCGTTCATAAAACCAAGACTGGATGCAGTTTGAAACAAACCAAGCAACGCTGATACTGAACAAGTGTTTAATAAAACAATGCTTTCAGGTCAAACAAACCCTTCATCAGTGTATGAAATACTAACACATACTAACCATTTTTATACACTATCAAAAATCACACAGCCATTAATTATGCAATTAAACAATCAATTCTAGTTAAAAACAATAGTTGCAGAAGCACAGAACTCTATTTCAAACATTTGTTTATGCCTTAGTACAGATTTTAAAGAAACAGTATGTTTTAAACCTGGTAATACATCAGCACAAGGGTGCATTATCCACTGATATTCCTTCATCTCAAGCTTAATCTCCCTCTCATATATCCTTACATACTCTATCACCCTAAAAGAGAATTGCATTTCCATATGTACTGATATGCTTAGCCAAGGAATTGGTGTCAATATTTCTTTGCATTTCTGAATGGCGCTCAGTTATTCTTTCCTTCAGTTTTCTGGAAGATTTCCCAACATAAAATGCCTGACATCTATTACGGGTAGCCAGGTATATTATATTCATTGTAACACATTGCTAAGCCAGAAAATATATAATTCTTCCTAGTTATTGTGTGTTGAAAAGTATTACTTTTGTTAATGACTTCACAACAGCTACAATTGTAGCAAGGAAAGGTACCTAATTTGGCTGCTGTTACACCCCCCCCCCATTCTTGACACACTTCTTATAACTTCTGCTTTAAACTCTGACAGTTTCTGTATGAGAAACTGGGTTTCATACCAACTATGGGACATAATTCAGGCAGAGATGTTAATATACACCAGTTATTACTAATAATTCGTCTTACCTCAGAAGTAGCTCTGTTGAAAGCTGTAACAAAACATAGCTTACCTACATCTAAGTTGGTCTCCTTGGTTATAAAGGGTATTTCCATTGTGTTCATAGAGAAATAAGGTTTAGTACTATCATCCTTACAGCTCAAGACATTCAATTTCCATATCTAGGGGCTCCATATTATAGCCCCTCTCCATAAATTCATCTTTCAGTTCATGCATTTGTTTCTTTGGTACTGAAATTCAAACTACTGTTTATAAAAAACCTACACATACGAATAAATTTCTCCATCGAAACAGTATGCATGCACCTCGTGTTTAAAAGTATCACAAAAGCTCAGTTTGTTAGAAAATCTAGACTTAATACCTCTATAGAAGAGGACCTGAAAGTTGAATGGAGAGAAAACACAAGAGTTCAAGGAATTACTCAGCATTCTAGCACCTTAGGAAGAAGAATAAATGAGATGGAATTGAAGTGCCTCAAAACAGCATTTGTAAGAACTACAGAAGAGATATTTGGTTGAGCCAGCTATGAAAATAAGGCACATAAGGAAAACGTGGTGGTGGAATTCAGAAGTCCAGGAAGTCATCAAAAGAAAGGAGTGCAGGAAAGAGTGGGAGATAGAAAAGACAGATCAGGCTAGGAGGGAATACTACTTAGTTAACAGAGGCTAAGAGAGGAGTTGCAATAGCAAAGAACAAGGCATTGAAGGCACTCTACCCATTTCTGGAAAGTGACTCAGTGAATGGCACAAATAAACTATCAGGCTGCAAGGCAAAGGCAAAGACAAAGGTAAAGAAGATGGTCAGACACCCTTCATAAGGGATGCCAGCAACCACCTGCTCACTACCCCTCAGGACATTAAAGGCAGATAGAAGGTGTACTTCCAGCATCTTCAGAGTGAAGAAAACCCTACAGAAGCTGTACTGCCCCAGACACAGCCTTCAGTGAGAGAAGAGGAAGAGCTCACCCTAGAAGAATTAATAACAGCACTAAAGAAAATGAAGTCAGGGAAAGCAGCAGGCTCAGATGACGTCACAGCAGATACAATTGAGATGTTGGGTGAGATGGGGAGAAATGGCTCCTGAGGGCACTCATAGCAGTAAGGAGAGAAAGGCATATCCCAAATGATTAGAGAAAAAGTATACTAATGCCATTGTACACTAACAAAGGGGATAACCACAACTACAGGCAATACAGACATCAAACTCCTATCACACTGCATGAAAGTTATGGAGAGGTGATTGATAAATTAATACGCAGAGTAGTAGAAAGTAAGATGGAAGATTATAGGTTCATAGGTTGTTACTAGGCAATCGGCCCTAGGGCCTATGTAAGCCTAGCCATAACAATTCCCTGGATATTTCTTCCCACAATATTTACTTCTCTGGACCCCTGTCTAGCAGGGCGACTGACATGATCCCCTTGGTGAATTTCCTATCTCTCATCCAATCATCAAGGTTCCTTTTGAAGAAGGCCAAGGAGGTGGCTCTGCTTGACATGTATGGGCAAGTCTATTCCAGAGTATGGGGAGTCTTTGGGTCAGGAACCTGTCCCTCCAGCATGTTTTCTTCATTGTGATGACAAGGTTTAGATCCCTGGAGCGTGTGGCTCTGAGGGATTGGGATTTCTTTAAGTGGAGCATGTCCAACAGTGCAGGGTTTGACATGGCCTTGTATGTTAAGCAGAGATCACCTCTGAGTAGACAATTTGCCACAGAGTATAGCTGGAGTTCTTTTAGACTGTCAGCATATGGCATCTGCTTTAGGCCTCTGATTCTTTTAGTGAGGTATTTCTGTGGCCTTTCCAGCAGTTGCAGATGTCTTGTGAGGTACATACCAAACGGGGCATTATACTCTATAATGGGTCTAATGAGGGTAGGTACAGTGGGACAATGACCTTTTTTCTGGATGAAAAGTCCTTAGTGATGAGGTGTGCCACACAGGATTTCCTGACTGTTGTGGTGATGTGGTTATCGAAAGTGAGACTACTGTCCACCTGTGTCCGTAAGTCTCTCATCACACTTTTGATGTTTAGTGTCCTGCCACCTATGTGGTAATTTATGGGTACATGTTTTTTTCCAAAGGGGATAACTATACATTTCTTGGCATTAAGTTTGAGCCCATGGCTCTGGCACCAGGCATCTGTTTCTGTAAGGCCCTTTTGTAGAATATCCACATAATTTGGGGATTCAATAATGGCTCCCAGTTTGCAGTCATCTGCGAACTTTGTTAGCCAGAGTCCCTTAGTGTTGGCCTGTACTTCAGAGAAGTAGATGCCCAACAAGAGTGGTCCCAGGACTGAACCCTGAGGTACTCCACTTGTCTGGAGCTGGATTTGGAGTCGGCTGCTTTTACAGTCTGGGTTCTGTCAGTAAGCCAGTTGGCAACCCATCGAGTGACGTAGGGATTTATAACCAGCTTTGTAAGTTTATTTAGGATTCCAGAGTGGGAGATGGTTTCGAAGGCCTTGGCGAGGTCCAGATAGGCTGTGTGGACCGCTTTTACCCTCATCCACAGCTCTGGAGACTGATTCGAAGAAGTCAATCAGATTCAGGAGACAAGATCGGCCCTTCACAAACCCAAACTGGGTGGGGTCCAGTGTTTGAAGGTTGCCGATATCTTTGTTTACAAGTTCCATGATGATGCATAACATGCCCTTGCAGATCAGGCTTGTCAAACTGATGGGATGGTAGTTCCTGGGATCCAAGGCGGATCCTCCCTTGTGGAGCGGGATAAATGTAGCTGTGCACCACTCAGTGGGCATGAAGCCTGAGGTGAGGCTATGATTAAACATGACACTTAGGTGAGGTGCCAGTTCATTTTGTAGTTCATGTAGTACACAGCCTGGGATGTCATCTGGGTCCCATGGATGCTGTATTCTTAGCTTTGGAGAGTGTGGTTTCTACCTGTGTGGCCATGATTATTGGAATTTGGCAATCATTCGGTATTGAGATGAGCCATTTAGGGGGTGAGAGGGGGGTGAAGTTAGCACTAAATCGATCTGCCAGGATATTGGCAATATCCTTGGGATCAGCATATTTATTGCCATTCGGTTGTAGCTCAGAGCAGATCTGAGCATTGCCATTTAGATTCTTGACATAACTATAGAATGCCTTGTGGTTGTCTTTGGAATCTTTGGCAATTTTATTTTCATAACTAGCTTTTGAGGATTTTATGAGGGATCTCAGCTTCTTACTGAGGCTGGTGAGGGAGTTTTTTGCATCCTGGGATTTTCCTCTTTTCCACAACAGTTTCTTCCTTCTGTTGTATAGTTTGTTTATAGCAGGTGACCACCAGATTGACTTCCTTTTTTTGGAGAAAAGCATCTTGGTTCTATTTGGGATGGCACGATTCATACACGAGTGGATGTGCTCGTACAGTGCCTTAGTGTAGGATTCTGCAGTCGAACCTCCAGAACCAGCCTGCGTGGGTGTTGTGAAGTTTGTCACTTTTAACTTAGTAGCATGAAGTTGGCTTTGGAGAAGTTTTCTTAAGGAGGTTTCCTTACTGAGGGGTGGGATGTGGATGTCAAAGGTGATTTGCTTATGGTCAGACTTGACCAATGAGGGGGTGACCACTGGTGTGGAACATCTATCTCCCATGTTGGTAATGACCAGGTCTAGGATATTGGAGCCCCTGGTGGGACAATGGATTAGCTGATCCAGGGCGTTGGAATTTATGAATTCCAAGAACCGTTGGGAAAAGGAGTTGGTACCAGAGTAGTTTTCGCAATTAATGGCAAGGTAGTGGAAATCACCCAGTATTAGGGTGCTTGGTTGTATCTTAATATTTTCCAGTATGTTTAGAAAGGTGTAGTGAGAATCTTGGGGCATGGTGGGGGATCTGTTACAAGCTACAATTTGGATTGCAGTCTTACCTAGTGTTAGTTGCACCTGGAGAATTTTAGATGCATTGTGTTGGGCAACTAGCCTGGAGGTGTGAATATCCTTGGTGAATAAGGACCACCTTTAGTGTTTCGGTCTTGGTTTTGTGGCCAAAAAGTGTGGTAAGAATTGTAGCCTGGTATTGCAGGGGTGCTCTCTGGATCCTTGAACCAGGTCTCAGTTACTGCACAGATATCGATGTTCTCCATTTTTAGGAGTGCCTCGAGAGAGTGCATTATGAGGTTTAGACTTATAATCATTGAGTAGCATTACCTTCAGATTTTGCATGCTTGTATCTGTTACGGTGGTGGTTTTATCCTTTGAACCTTGCCTAAAAAAGGCACTATAGGGGTGGCAAGAGCTTTAGCCAGTAACCTGAATCCCAGGGGTGACAAGTGAAGACCATCTCTGGCAAAGCATCGTGGTTTGTCGATCATGTCTTCCCAAGCAGACAAATACTGGATCCCCTTTGAATGACACCAGAAGCTTAGGCAATTGTTGAAGTCAATCATTTTGTCCTTATACTGTGGTATCATTCTGGGCAAAGGCAGGATGCTACTCAGGGCTAGGGTCATACCTGCCTGAGTCACATGATCCAAGAGCTCTTCCATGTCTCTTTTCAAGTAGTCCAGGGAGGTACGTCTCAAGTCATTCACTCCAGCATGGACAATGACAGAGTTGTATTTGTCCTTGTTGTGGAGTGACTTGAATGCATGCATTATGTGGCGGATCCTGGCACCAAACAGGCAGCTGACTGTAATTTTCTCCTTGTTCAGCCTGGTGAGTGGGACATCAGTGTGCCTGACTATAGAGTCGGTGCTTCGGATTTCCCTCTCTTCCCCCCTTGGCTGACCTGGTGTGACTCAGTTTGAACTTCACATTTACCTACACTAACACACTGCAGCTCCAGCATAACAGTGTCCACAGGATTGCAATTGGCCACCACAACAAAAACTGCTTCTTCCAGCAATTAATCAGACTGAACTTCACATTTACCTATAATAACATACTGCAGCTCCTGCATAACGGTGTTTACAGGACTGCAACTGGCCACCACAACAAAAACTGTTTCTCCCAGCAATTAATCAGAGTAGGTTACACATATAAAAAGCATTTGTTAAGCTTTCACTTACAGTGCTGTGTAATTACACAAGTCACCATTTTGGTCAGCCAGAGGACTCTTTTCTACTCGAGTGTTTGCCTCTTTCCGCTTAACTAAAGTACACTGACTCTTACATTTGTCTCTCTGACCCTAATTTTTACAGGTATACCTTTGTACCTTTCTGGCTTTCTAACACTCAGACAGATTCCTGTTGAAAGTTGTACTTACTTGTCTGACATTTGAACAAGTAACCCTTGTAAAAATCCTCAAAACTGTATACTGTTGGTCTGTCTTTCCTGCTAAACATAAATAAAACTAAAGGAATGAGTGCAAGTAACATTAAAGTGATGAGTGCAGATTTTAGGCCCTTACATACAACTTACCTCTGGTGTGATGTCTTGAGTCAATCAAGGTATTACTCTAACCACTCCTAATGCCTTCTCTTTTCCCCCACCCCCCTCTTTCCTCATGCAGGTGCTTAGGATTTCCCCCTTGGCTGACCTGGTGTGACTCAGTGTAAGTTTCTTCATTGTATGTATTTTTTTACTATTTTTTGCATGTAACTGAATGACCTGATGCTCCCACCTAAAGCTGTGAAAATTGCACTCTAAACTCATAACCTACAGCTAGCAAATACCCTGCAAGAGTATAACACAAAGTCTAAAACATAGTATATAACTTAGTGTAAAATATAGTTTAAAAATACAGTTTAAAAACACAGCCATTAACACTAAATACATACCATACGGCTCCAGGAAGCCTAAGAAAACACTGGTAGCCAGTGTTAGCCCTGCTCCGCTTGCCCTCACTCCGCTCAGGCTCACTATACACCCCTCCCTGGCCCCAATTCCCACCCGCCCCAGTACCACTAAATTTATAGTTACTCAACCACACCCCCTGTTATAACATCCTATCAGCTTTCACCTAACATACTCTCTAGACCCTGTTATAACATCCTATCAGCTTTCACCTAACATACTTTCTCCACCCACTCTATTACCTCTAAATGTATCTTCTGCTGTTGTGCCATACAAACAACTGATCCCAACTACTATACTCCTCCTCTCGTAATGCTATACTCCTCTTTACTACCCATTCTGCTGGACACTTATTTACTCACCTTGTATGAAAACCAGTTTCTCATTGGTTATCAGTACCCAAAAGGCCATATTATCACCCCAGCTGTAAAGCATCCCAACTTCAGCCATGCTAATAATAATGGGTCCAACTCAACATCTTGTTCACTCTTTCAGCAGACCAGCCCCTGGCACATTAGCTCTAGATCTAGACAATACTACAAACTTATAAACAAACTCCTGAAGCTCATCACTAAACAAAAACCTAGCCTAATACTTGGTGGTGATATTCACCCCAACCCTGGCCCATCCACTTCTGATATATACACCCCCTCTACTTATAACCTAAGCTATAAAACTATAATTAATAGGCCAACTAACTCTCTCCTGGCCTGTCATCTCAACATTAGAAGCATTAATAACAAAGTACATGAACTGCATGCACTCCTGGCTGTCCACTCCCCTGAGATTCTCTGTCTAAACCTGGTTAAAACCTAACACTACCAACAATGAAGTGTTACTACTTGGGCATAACATACACAGGCTAGATCGTGTTTCCAGGAAGGGGGGGTGGGGTAACTATACTCTACAAATCCCAGTTGAATGTGACCATAGATGTTAATCAGTCACCTCAGATTAATAACTTCCAAATTCTTGCCACTAGATTGCAACTTAAAAGTAAATGCATCAGCATCATCTGCATGTATATTCCCCCGGGTAACAATATAGCCACACTTGAAGATACCCTACACTGGCCATCATGTCATTACCCCCAAGAAACCCTACTACTCAGAGATTTTAACACAGACTGGGGCACCTGTTCCTCAGAATTCCCATCTACCCATACTAACCTGCATGCATTTACACAAATCCTAACCACCGCTACCAGGCTAGGTAAACCCACCCAAAAAGAAAGCATACTCTACTGGCTACTCATAAATAGTAACCACCAACTGTACATCACTGGCACCCTCCTCAATGACCTAAATGACCTTCTCACCTTACATAGTTAAGCAAAAAGCCAATAATCCCAAACAACCCTTACTCAGAAAAGTCAGAAACAAAAAAATACTTTGACCCTGCCAGATTCCAACAGGAACTTAAGTCCTGTAACTGGTCTATTCTAAAACACCTCCCCTTAGAGGAGGCAGTTGCATTTTTTAACAACAAATTTCTTGATATCTTTGATTTGCATGCACCTGCCCATTCAAAGAGAACAAAAGCAAAAACTGCACCATGGCTTTCTAAAGAGTCTAGACTAAAATATACCAACAGAAACAAATTTTGGGCTCTATGGCACTCTACTGAAGACCACCAAGATCATGTTAAATACAGGCAAGCTTGGAATGAAACTAAAAAAATCCATTTTACAAGACAAAAAAACAATACTAGTGTAATTTACAAACCGCAAACCAGAACAATCCTCAGAAGTTCTGGGCAGGTCTGAATAATCAACTTCATCCTGGAAAAACTTCTACCCCTATCCCCGCTGCTACCATAGATAACACCATTCCCCGAGGATGTTTCAGATAGTTTTAACCATTTCTTTACTGAGACAATTCAAGCCCTAGCTAGCCAATTACCTCCTAGCTCCCCTGGCCATGATAGCACCATCCCTATGAACCTACTGTTGTTCAGCTTCCAACCAGTGTCCACGTCACTTATCCGTATCTTGATCAAAAAATTAAAACCTGCCACACTCTCCGCTGATCAACTCCCTGCCGAGTACCTTTGAAAATCAGCTGATGCTATTGCCTACCCAGTATCAATACTAATTAATCTTATCATAGCAGAGGCTAAAATTTCCACCATTTGGAAAACATCCTACATAATCCCACTACATAAAGGAGGCTCCTCCACTGAATTATCCAATTATAGACCAATAGCTACACTTTCTCCACTTGCAAAGGTTATAACAATAAATGAGAAGGTAACTGAAAAACCAATCAGCAAAAACACAATGAAAACTGCAGCAAAGCTAGAACTTCCACTAAGTGACCTCCCAAACATCTTGTATCAGAGGCACATGGGATATATGCAAATGACCCTTATGAACATCAAGTGTTTCAGCTAACTGGCAATTCTGAATGCCCATGACTTGTTTCGTCGTTTTAATGGACAATTTCAGGCCAATAAAGCCAAACCCCACTAGCTGTGGATATGCATATTTCGGCCTTATGACCTTGTAAGCACAGCACAAGCAGAGTATTTGACTAAGCATCAGAAACACAGAGCTGTTATACCCAGCTGATATCCATTATCATTAGGGTCACTGCAAAAATATCCCAAACAACAAACTAAAAAGGTCACTGAAAAACCAATCAGTAAAACAAAATGAAAACTCCAGCAAAGCTAGAACTTCCACTGAGTGACCTCCCAAACCTCTTGTATCAAGAGGCACATGGGATATATGCAAATGTCCCTTCTGAACATCAGGTGTTTCAGCTACTTGGTGATTCTGAATGCCCATGACTTGTTTCATCATTTTAATGGACAATTTCAGGCCAATAAAGCCAACCCCCACTAGCTGTGGATATGCCAATTAGCCAGTTAGCTGAAACACCTGATGTTCATAAGGGTCATTTGCATATATCCCATGTGCTTCTGATACAAGAGGTTTGGGAGGTCACTCAGTGGAAGTTCTAGCTTTGCTGGAGTTTTCATTTTGTTTTTACTGATTGTTTTTTCAGTGATCTTCTCACTTATTGTTTTAGTTTGTTGTTTGGGATATTTTTGCAGTGACCCTAATGATAATGGACATCAGCTGGGTATAACAGCCCTGTGTTTCTTATGCTTAGTCAAACACTCTGCTTGTGCTGTGGAGGTCATAACAAGGTCCAAATATGCATATCCACAGCTACTGGGGTTTGGCTTTATTGTCCTGAAATTGTCCATTAAAATGACAAAACAAGTCATCACCAATTAGCTGAAACACCTGATGTTCATAAGGATCATTTGCATATATAAATCAAACGAGAGAAACCAGCAGCTGCAGCGCTGTAGCATCAGTATCCTTTATTAGGCTGGTAGGCAAAACTCCATAACCATGCAACACAGACCGGATTCGGCACAAAAACTTCTAAGCCTTCCTCAGTGTAAAAGTGTTAACATCAAACATTACCCATATATATATATATATATATATATATATATATATATATATACACACACACACACACACTAATCCAAATCACATGATCCAATTAAAGATGCTCATTCAATCCTGGTTGAAACAATCCACCTAATTTAATGATCCACTTTTTCTCTTTCTGGTTCAAAATATAGTGTCAGCCAACCTTATTGGATCTATTTGCTGTAATTCTGTCAATAATAATTAAATTAAAGGAATCAGATGGATGTATTAGTGTATGTTTATATAGGGCATCCGTGTTCCTCTTATTTCTTATATCACAAAAATGTTCCCCCATCCGGAACTTCAGAGGATGTGAAGTTTGCCTTACATAGAACGCCGAACAATGGCATGTAGCTAAATAAATTACCCAGTCTGACTGACAGCAAAAAAAAGTAATGTCAAAAACATGACCAGTATTACTGCTGCTAAAAGTTTTGGATTTGGTAATTTTGGAACAATAGGAACAGTGGCCACAGGGAAAACATCCAATCAACCGATCCCCCACTTAGGTAATTTGTGTTAGGGATGTGTCAGATGATGTATGGCATTTATAATGATTAAAATAAGATCCCAGATTCTTGCCTTTTCTGAAAGAAAAAGAGCATGTGGCAGGTAAAATGTCAGACAATAAATGGTCAGCCAGCAACATATTCTAGTGACGTCGAACACTTGCCATAAGTGAGTTAGTATTCTTGCCATATGTGGTTATAAATCTAATGGTGGAATTATCCTGATCAGTTTTATCTTTATACTGAAGATCAGCCCTGGCCAAGTGGTCAACTGTGTTGGAAGCCCAGTATATATAACCGGCTTGATAGCCCCTGTCTTTAAATCTAGAAATAAGATCTTGTTTATAGTGCTCATATGAATGTTCATCAGAGCAAATACGTTCCCCTTGTATGAATTGGGACTTGGGAATATTATTGCAGACATGAGTAGGATGATAACTGGTTGTGTGGAGGAAAGAATTATATTGGGGAAATTTATGGTGTACTCGGGTGGAAAGTGTGTTGTCCTTGATTTCTCCCAACTATAACATCCAAAAAGATATTATTTGGGTCATAATTGATCGTAAATTCAATTCCCCATTTGTTTTCATTTAAGTAATCTACACACTCATGTAGATAATTAGCATCCGACCTCCACACCAACCAGCAATCATCCAAATACCTCCTTCAAATGTCAGTTTCATCAGGGTATAAATTGCGAGACTGATCATAGATAATTTGTTCTTCAACAAAGGCCATGAATAAATCGGCGTAAATAGGGGCAAAAGATGCCCCCGTATCGGTTCCTTTGGTTTGTAGATAACATTCACCTTGATTAAAAAAAGGCATTCTTGGTGAGAACATGTTCAGTAAGAATAATGAAGAAGGTGTTGAAACCAGGCTGGTATAGCTCTGATTTGTACAACCAGTATTCCAAAGCATCAATGCCAGCACTATGAGGAATATTGGTATAGAGTGCTTTGACATCAAGAGTACAGAGCAACCAGCCTGGTTCCAACTGCATTTCTGCAATAATCCTAAGGAATTCCATGGTATCTTGTAATCTCACATGAACCCATTTAAGAAGAGGCTTCAAGTATCTGGTTAAAAATAAGGAAAGTGGTTCAGTTAAGGAATTCCTGCCCGAAACAATGGATCTACCAGGGGGATTGGTGGCATGTTTGTGTATTTTGGGCAGGAAATAAATATATTGATGTGCAGGATCATCCGCCGTGAGATTTTGTAAAGTATTTGGTGTAATAATCCCTTCATCCTTTGCTGACACCAAAAATTCATCAATTTGTCTCTTGAAGAATGGAGTAGAGTCATAACTAAATGTGAATAATACCTGCCATCCATGAGTTGCCTTTTGGCCTCAGCATCATATTGAGTCCAATCCTGAACTACAACAGCACCACCCTCATCTGCCATCAGTATGACCAACTGATGATTATTGACCAAATTCGAAATGCCCCCCATATCAGCCCTGGAAATGTTGCTGGGTTTCACCCTGGTTTCCCTGGCATAAAGATGTAGATCTTTGAGTATAGCATTCTGAAACAAAGAAATAGTATGATGCATAGGAGGCATAAAAGTAGAGCTGTGGTACCTGAACTCATTCTGGTTGTCACCAGTCTCTCTGTCATGAAAAAACAATTTTAAATTTAAATTTCTACAAAATCTAATATCATCTGCAAAACAATCTTCAGCAACAAAGAAACCAGGAATGAATGAAAGACCTTTATTCAAAATTGAAATCTCAGTCTCAGTAAGGGAACAGGAGGAGATATTCATTGTTTTGTGATTGTCATCTTTAACAAAGTCTGCATGTTGTCTGCCTGATTTGTGCTTCCTGCCTCCCCTTCGACGTTTTGTCATAAAGTGACACAAGTGTTGGAACGTTTATGAGCAGGTGAACCTGTAGGACCTGAGATATCTAGTTCAAAACTGGAAGAGGATTCATTCCCAGTACTGTCTGCACTAGATGCTGATGGTTTCTTAAGGACAGGGCGTACCAGTTTCCTTTTGGAAATGTTTTTTGGGTTCTGATGAAAACATACCCTTTTAGTCCTCTCTCTACTGAAGGGATTCCCTTTATCTTTGTCTCCCATTTCCATGAGGAATTTCTTCTTTTTCCTGACCTTGAGTTGTTCCTCAAAATGTAGTAAATCATTACTGAGTTGTTTAAAACAGGAAGTGTATACAGGCCGTCCTTCAAAGCATGTGATTTCTTCCCCAAGCTTGGTAACATTGACAATTTCTATGTCAATGATACGTTCAAAATGTTCAGCCAAAATCTGAACAGACTGCACTGTTGCATGGTGTTGTGCATTCGCCCATTTTTTCAACAACATGTCATCATTACTAACTAAGGGTTGTATGTGAATTCTGAGTCCTCTGGGTGTAACATTTTTGGCCAAATAAGCCTTGAATAATTTACAGTGCCAGACGTAACTTCTTAATGTCCTCATGCCTTTATTTAATTTAACAAAAAGGGCTTCACAACTGTCCTCAGGAAGAGATAGTGGCACCCCCTGTTCATGAGAATTACTTAGACCCAGGCCAAAAATGGCCAGGTCATCCCGATCCTAAGCTAAGCCCGTAACAACTGGGATAGGTAAGGTACGATAGGAATCCTTGCTTCCAGATCCTGTGAATGTTGATACCATTGTAGTTTCCTCATATGCAGCCTTGTATATGGAATTAGAAGAATGCATGAGGCCATGAACCCCAAAGGCTTGCAGTATTTGCCTTGCAGATAGCTGGATTTTTGTGGCCACTTGTTTGAAGTAAGTTTTCAAATGTATCCGTTTCTCTGGCGTGAGGAAAGCCATCTGGGAAATTGTATTCAAGCTTGCTCCCAGGTATATAATTTGTTGACAGGGTACCAGGTGGGATTTCTTTTTGTTTATGGTGAACCCCAGGACAAGTCAGTACCCTTTGAACAAAGACCAGATGATTGAAAAGAATGTCCTTGTTTTCTGCCTGAATTAGACAATCGTCCATGTATGGATATATTTGAATATTTCTTTGCCTGCAAAATGCAATGACTGGAGCTAGGCACTTTGTGAATACCCTGGGCACAGTAGATAAGCCAAAGGGCAGTGCAGAGAACTGATAGTGCACATAGTCTGACGAAGTGTAGGTATCTTCTTGCAAGACTCCCTGATAGGGATGTGCAGGTATGCTTCTTTTAAGTCTAGTGTTGGCAACCATGCATCCTTGCCTAGCATAGGAAGCAGCTGGTGAAGTCTCAGAATTTTGAATTTTGGAATCACCAGAAAGGTGTTTAGAAAAGCAAGGTCCAGGATAGGACGCCATGTATTTTTTCTGGGTACTAGGAAAAGTCTCGAATAGAAACCTTGTCCCTTTTCCTCTTCTGGTATCAACTGAATAGCCCCCATGTTTAAGAGAGAGAGTACCTGATTTTGGGCCTCTGCCCACTGATTTGGGAGTAGATCTGGCCACCAGCGTGGTGTTGGCAACGTGTGGAAATGAAATCTGTATCCTTGGAACACTATTTAAAACCCATTTGTCCTGGGTAATGAGTTCCCAGTTTTTGGCCTGCAGACCAATCTTTCCGCCTAAAGGAACATTCAGTAGGGAAGTGCTTGGAAGTCTTAAAAGCAGGTCATTGAGATGGTTTTCCATAGGGGGGAGTCTTACTGCTCCCAGGTTTGGGTGCAGAAACCCCCCACTGCCTAGTCTTGTATGTCCCTTGGGACTGAAACCTGGGGTTTCTGCTGTGTCTGGGTTTGGCTAAGAAAACCTGGAGGGGGCTGGAAAGGACCAATTTTTATTGGGTCAGTGCCTACTAAATCTAGGAGGCTGAACTTGTAAGAAATCTTTAACAGTCTGCATAGATTTAGCTTTATCTTCCATCTTTTTAAGAACTTCCTCAGACTTGTTGCCAAACAGGCAGTCCTGATTTAAAGGAGCATCCAACAATTTAGCTTTAACATGATCAGGCAAAGATTACTCCTTACGCCAAGCATGCCTTCTGAGCACAGACCCAGTAACAGCAGCCCTGCAAGAGGCCTCTAATGAATCAAATCCACATTGCAAAGTATGTTTTCCAACCTGTTCAGCAGAACGCATTAAATCCTGTAATTCTTTAATTTCAGCGCAGTCAGGAATTACCATTATTTTATGTTTAAGCAATCCAATAATATGTTGTTGATACTTTAACATATGAAACTGGAAGTTTAAAGCCCTAATGGCCAAGGTTGCAGAAGTGAAAACTTTCTTACCCCATCTATCCAGCGCCCTGGAGTCTCTATCTGAGGGGGTAGGATTTTTAGCAGTAGAAGCCACAATGCCTTTGGGTCCCTGTGAAATAGTCTCTGGATCCGCAATAGGATTTTTAAAAAGGAACCTATGAGAATCAGGAACCCTGTAATATCTGTCAGGTGTTCTGGGAGTAGGAGGCAAAGAATCAGGGGCCAAACTAGATTCTGAGAAAGCATCAACAATGTCTAGTACAGGATGTATAGCTAAAGACCTATGCTGAGGCAGGATTTAGAAATCCCTTAGCTTCTTTTCTGAATCAGAAAAATCCTGGCTTACCCAGTGGAAATGCTCCCTTAGAGTATGTAAGGTTTAACCAAAAGAAAAATCCTCTGGAGGGGAAGCAGAGGGAATAGAGTCCTCTGCATCATAATCCTCATAAGTAGATAACGGCAAATCCAGATCATCAGAAGAATCAGAAAAATCAGAATCATGTTCAGAAGATTCATAAATAACTTCAGTCCTAGGTCTCTTAGAAAGGGGAGGCTGGCTTCCTCTGATTAGAGTTATAAGATCTTCAGCCATTCTTATTTGCTTTTTAGGCAAAGAGGCCTCAGCATGGGCGTTGGTTTCTTAGGCATGGTTCGAGATTTTGGCCTAAATGAAGAAGGAGGCGTCAGTTTAATATGCAAGTCCGTAGGCCTGAATACACCCACAGAAGCCGGTGCCTGCACAGCGGCTCTGGACCCATCCAAGGTAGAGACATCCACAGGTTCCACAGTTGAAGCATCTTGTGGCATACTGGACTCCGAATGGGTCTCAGTAGAGGCCTGCGAGTCAGAAGTAGTGGGTATCAAGGTCTGCGAAAGCACCTCACGGAGTACCTGCGAACTGGCTTAAGAGAAGCGTCATCGGCAGCTTTGGACCTCAGCGGCCTGTCTCTGTCTTTATCTTTGCATTTTTTTGGAATCCCGGTAGTCAGAAGGTTAACTGACATTTCTGGATAATTAAACCAAGAACCGAAATATTTAGAAGCAAAAATATACTGACGACGGATAGTGCGCTGTTTAAATGAAGTACAAAACCAACAGCAAGGCACGTTGTGGTCAGGGCCTAGGCAAGGAATAGAGTATGAATGAAAATCTTTGTGAGGTATTTGCTTTCCACAAGTAATGCAATTATTAACTTTTACTGACATCGGTAAGGAGCAAGAAAAAGTTTCCCCAATGGGGTACTTAGCTTTAGTTGAAGACTTTGGTTCTGAAACTCGAAAACGAAAATTTCAGGAGTTGGTCAACTGGCATTCGCGAACTGCTTCGGCTTCGGGCACCGCACGGCTAGAAAGACTGGTGTAATGGCATCAGCTGCATGTTTTATACCCCTAATGACCTGACATCATGGAAGAAGAGGACAGCAACCGACGCAGGAACCAAGACTTTGTTAATCAGGCCGACTGAGGGCTACTGCAAGCAGATAACCAAAATGTAATGACTGCAACAGTGAAACACGAAGAACATCCATTGTTTCAGGCAGGAATTCCTTAACTGAACCACTTTCCTTATTTTTAACCAGATACTTGAAACCTCTTCTTAAATGGGTTTGTGCGAGATTACAAGATACCATGGAATTCCTTAGGATTATTGCAGACATGCAGTTGGAACCAGGCTAGTTGCTCTGTACTCTTGATGTCAAAGCACTCTATACCAATATTCCTCATAGTGCTGGCATTGATGCTTTGGAATATTGGTTGTACAAATCAGAGCTATACCAGCCTGGTTTCAACACCTTCTTCATTATTCTTACTGAACATGTTCTCACCAAGAATGCCTTTTTTTATCAAGGTGAATGTTATCTACAAACCAAAGGAACCGATACGGGGGCATCTTTTGCCCCTATTTACACCGATTTATTCATGGCCTTTGTTGAAGAACAAATTATCTATGATCAGTCTCACAATTTATACCCTGATGAAACTGACATTTGGAGGAGGTATTTGGATGATTGCTGGTTGGTGTGGAGGTCGGATGCTAATTATCTACATGAGTTTGTAGATTACTTAAATGAAAACAAATGGGGAATTGAATTTACTGTCAATTCTGACCCAAATAATATTATCTTTTTGGATGTTATAGTTGGGTGAAATCTGGACAACACACTTTCCACCAGAGTACACCGTAAATTTCCCCCAATATAATTCTCTCCTCCACGCAACCAGCTATCATCCTCCTCATGTATGCAATAATATTCCCAAGTCCCAATTCATACGAGGGAAATGTATTTTCTCTGATGAACATTCATATGAGCACTATAAACAAGATCTTATTTCTGGATGTAAAGACAGGGGCTATCAAGCTGGTTATATATACCGGGCTTCCAACACAGTTGACCACTTGGCCAGGGCTGATGATCTTTAATATAAAGCTAAAACTGATCAGGATAATTCCACCATTAGATTTGTAACCACATATGGCAGGAATACTAACTCACTTATGGCAAGTGTTCGACATCACTGTAATATGTTGCTGGCTGACCATTTATTGTCTGACATTTTACCTGCCACATGCTCTTTTTCTTTCAGAAAAGGCAAGAATCTGGGATCTTATTTTAATCATTACAAAAGCCATACATCATCCGACACGTTCCTAACACAAATTACATTAGTGGGGGATCAGTCGATTGGATGTTTTTCCTGTGGCCACTGTTCCTATTGTTCCAAAATTACCAAATCCAAAACTTTTAGCAGTAGTAATACTGGTCATGTTTTTGACATTACTTTTTTTGCCAACCGTCAGACTGGGTAATTTATTTAGCTACATGCCATTGTTTGGCATTCTATGTAGGGCAAATTTCACGTCCTCTGAAGTTCCGGATGGGGGAACATTTTTGTGATAGAAGACATAAGAGGAACACAAATGCCCTATATAAACATACACTAATACATCCATCTGCTTCCTTTATTTTCATTATTATTGACAGAATTACTGCAAATAGATCCAATATGGCTGGCTGGCACTATATTTTGAACTAGAAAGAGAAAAAGTGGATCATTAAATTAGGTGGATTGTTTCAACCAGGACTGAATGAGCATCTTTAATTGTACCATGTGATTTGGATTAGTATATATATGGGTAATGTTTGATGTTAACACTTTTACACCGAGGAAGGCTTAGATGTTTTTGTGCCGAAACCGGTCTGTGTTGCATGGTTATGGAGTTTTCACTACCAGCCTAATAAAGGATACTGATGCTACAGCTGCTGGTCTCTCTTTTTTGCTTTGCATTCTGCCTGTGTTGAGTCCTTGCAGCCGCCATACTTGCAGAGTCTTTCTTTGTCATTTGCATATATCCCATGTGCCTCTGATACAAGAGGTTTGGGAGGTCACTCAGTGGAAGTTCTAGCTTTGCTGGAGTTTTCATTTTGTTTTTACTACTTGCAAAGATTATGGAAAAAATGTATAAACAAACAACTCATGCACCACCTAATCCAGAATCACCTCATGGCAGATGCCCAACACGGCTTCCGTCCACACCACAGCACTACTTCAGCCCTACTAGCTTTTACCAATACCATAAACAATAACCGTAACAATAACCACATATCCTCAGCCCTCTTCTTGGATCTTTCCAAGGCATTTGACATGGTTGACCACCAACTTCTGATTCACACCCTGCAAACTTTCTGTCTAGAGTCTAAAGCCCTTCAATGGTTTAAATCCTACCTCAATGGGGGACAGCAGGCTGTTCTTTGGCAGAACAAGCTCTCTAACCTACTACCTAACACCCTTGGAGTACCACAGGACTCCAATACTAGGGCCCCTACTGTTTTTCCATTTTTATTAACTACTTATATACTGTCATCCCAAAAGCCTGCTGTATCCAAATAAGCTTACAACTCCACCCTGATTTACTCAGCTACATCTCCTACAGATTTATGGTCTGCTACCCAGTCCACCTTTAATACTATAGAAAACTGGCTCTCTGAATGTCGATTGATACCAAATCCCAAAAAAACTAAAATGCTGTTATTCTCACGAACAGAAAGGTCTGCTGCTTTTACGTTTACCATAAATGCAAATGATGGCACAATAATCTCCCTGACCCCTCTACAAAACTATTAGGTGTCATTATTGATAATAACCTAAAATTCAACCTACATGTAAACCAATCAATCAAAACCATCAATAAAAAACTAAGGTCACTTTACAGAATAAAAGCCTTCCTCATCCCTCCAGCCAAAATTGCCATAGCTCACTCTCACCTACTTTCAACACTTCTATATGCATCCCCCCTACTCTCTAATCTAAACAAGACTGTACTTAATAAACTCTCAACCTGTTGTAATCATATTTCCAGGTTTGCCACTGGCCTGCGTTTTAGAACACACCACTGCATCAATCTTAACCAGCTAGGGTGGCTTGAACTACCCAGTCTAAGCTAATATAACCTACTGATTATGGCTAATAAAATCCTTTCTAATCCGGATAATACTCCAGCACTTAAAAAATCTTATCACCCCCTATAACAATCCATGACTGCTTCGATCCTAGAGCAGACTCCTAATTCAGACAATCAAAACTAAATGCAGCCGGTGATTCCCTCTTTGCAAACTCTGCAGGCAGAGCCTGGGACCCACTTCCAGGTGATATTACTTTGCTCTCCCCTCCTTAGGCCAATTTAAAACTAGACTCAAACAACATCTGGCACTAAACTGACTTTGCCACTGCAACAAGCTTGGCCAACTCTCAACAATGAATGTGAAAAATCTATTAATCAGATTAATGTTGAACTTACCCCTGACTGTCTCCAGGGAGTAACTCTAACCTGTTGAACTTGTCTATTCATGTTTGCTTATCTATTCTTTGCCTATTCATGTTTGCTTATCTATTCTTTGTCTATATCATATTTGTAATATGTTTTCATTGTTTTTATTGTATCTGTTTACCTTGGAGCTTTTCTCCTGGGGACTCCACTGAAAATGGACATTAATCCAGTCGGACTATTCTGGTCAACAAATGTAAAATAAATAAATAAAATAAAATAAAATTAGCTATTTGGATTCAGATCAGGATGCAGCACAACAGACCCAATGTTTGCAGTTGGACAGATACATGAGAAGAAGCTAGAAATGAGGAAAGAATCCAACTGGGCATTCCTAGACTTGGAGGAAGCATACAAGGTCCCACGAAAGCTGATTTATGCAGTTCTGCTGTAGTTTAAAGTGCCCGAAACATTAGTAGAATTAGTGCAAGCTATGTACAAGGACCCAGTGACTCATGTATGAACAGTGTACGGTCTTACAGAAGGGTTCCAGTGGGAGTGAGTGTGCATCAAGGTTCAGCTCTGAGCCCACTGTTCATACTGGTGATGGACCATATTAGCAACAAAACTGCTGTATCTAGATGATATTACATTGTAGGCAGACTGAGCAAGAATTTCAGCAAAGGGTAGGGTATTGGAATGAAAAAGTAAAGGCAAGTGGGATGAAACGGAGTACAAATAAGATGGTTGTAAAGGCAGCAAGTGGGGGAAATCAGAAGATGATGAAAAATTGTGAAAGAAAGGAAAACAGTGGGACAGGTTAACAGCTTCAGGTATCTGGGAGTGGTGGTTGAGGAGAAGGGAAGTCTGAATAAGGCAGTCAAAGCTGAGAATTAGACGGGCTGCAGCCAAATGGCACAGCATGTCAGGGGTAGTGTATAACAGAAGAATGCCCATGAAGCTGAATAGTAAGGTGTAGAAAACAATGGTGTGACCAGTACTACTGTACGGCACAGAAACTTGTGCAGTAAAGGCAGAGCAGATGAGGGTGATGGAGGTGAAGTGCCTGAGAGAGGTGGTAGGATGTACACTTTGGGACAGATTATGAAATGAGGACATAAGAGCATAAGTCACAGTAGCTCCAGTTGCAGAAAAGGTCAAAGAGAAAAGATTATGGTGGTTTGGCACATGTGCAGAAAGTGGAAGACAATCTGGTGAAAAAGATTTGGGGCAGACAGGAAGAAGGCAAGAAAAATGAGGGCATCCAGCAGTGTGAGAGATGACCTGCAACAGTCAGGCAATAGTGTCGAAGTTAGGAGAGTGTCTCAGAAAAACACAATCCTTAGCTATAAATCCAGATAATCAAAGATTTCAAAAGCACAAGTATGAAGATATCAGGAACCATGCATGGAGTAAAACAAAATAAGTTTATTTACACAATGCTAGTAGAAACTTTCACATTCAGTGCTTTGTTAGACAATAAATCAACACAACACATTCTTATACAACATTAAAATCACATGATTTAAATACACAAATCATATGCTCATAATTAATCACAATAAACATTACACCCTGAATCATTTCACCTGGTTATGTTATTCCTTTAATATAGGTTTAATGCCAACCATGCCATTTATACTTGGATGTTTATGAGCCCTAAACCGGATAACCCATTTAAATTCTTTGTAACATTTACTATACCTCCACCTCAAATCTGTTCTCCTATAACTTGTATATATGGCAGTGTGAAGCATGTGAAGCTTTTTATGTAGGCAAGACTAATTATAAATTAAAGGAACCCATACATGATCATTTATATGATATGAGGAGACACGTAGAAATGAATGCACTTTATAAACATATGAAAGAAACTAATGATGTGCATTTTTAGATTCATGGTTTTACTTCATGCGTGGTTCCTAAGTTAGAAGAATGTCATTTAATAGGTAGAGATGGTAACAAGTGACAACACCCCGGCCCCATGCAGAAAACCAGGAAAAGGAGGTTGATGATGAAGTCCCTCTTCAACTAGATGAACATTATTCATCTAAAATTCAGTCATATGAAAACTGAGGCTAGTGTCTACCCTTCCCAGGCTGCTTACATGTTACCTTCTCTCATTTTCTGTTGGGACAATCAGAGTTTGTAGCAAAGGTTAAAACTCTGGGTGTATTAAATGATGTGCTGTGTAAGAACCAGTTGTCCGTGATCATCTGGTTGTTTTACCGCCATCTTAAATCATCCATAAACACAATTCACTCTGGACATGGGGCAACAATTATCCATGAACTAGTATCACCTCAGACCACAGGGAATGAAAGGCAAGTGGAAACCCTCTGAAAAGGGATCCAGATCATTGACGGTTTGACACCAGCTACAGCTTTCCTAATGTTGGGTGCAGAGCTTTGGTTTTACACATATTTCTGGTGATTTTTAAGTGGTTAAATGGTTGTCCATACATTCACTGCTACAGTATTATTAACAATAGCATTCCCTGCTGTGGAAGCCTGAACATTCGGCCAATCTACCAAAGACTACTTGTTACTTTTAAAAGGTACGCCGAATGTCACCAAATGCTTCTTGTGTAGCATAGGGCATAAAGGTGGCGTTCAGGCCTACTACAATCAGAACTTCTTTGCCACCAGTCTAAATGTATATCTTTTTACCATCAGTCTGTTTACCTGCATCCATTTTCTGCCAGTTAAACGCATGTTCGTTCTGCAATGACTACGTGCTCCTGTTTGCGGATTCTACTGCAGGTGCAGATAAGTGCCTCACTGGGGATTTTGCTTTTCCTTACTTTTTTGTGGAACTTGGGGTTTAATGTCATCCAGGAAGGGTAAATGGCAGTGTGGGAGACAGATTCCCCATAAAGACCACCATGATAAGTGTCTTTTTGTCTACAAGCTTCTCATGACCATACATCTTGTTCTATTTGTCAGGCATTTGTTCCAAAAACCCTTCACAGAAGGCTTTCTTTCCTTTCATTGTATCTTGAGAACCAGAATCTTAAGCTTCTCACTAAAAATACAATGGAAGGAATCTCCCACCCTGAGGATCAGCCATTAGGGAAGAAGGTGAAAAAGGTATGACCAGAATCTTCTGCTGCCTAGCCTCTGCCTGGTGTTTCTCCCAAGGTTGTTATAAACCCAGAGGGTCACCTGGCTGTGTTGTTGGATTTCTCTGCCGCAAACAAGTTGGAGGCAAGTGAGGGTCCAGCTGGCAGCACGTCTGAAGAGGCTTTGCAGGCATCCATCTCAGGCATTCAGGGGGAACAATGGTTGATTTTTTCCAAGGGGCCTAGGAGAGTTTATCAGTTTTTGGTTGGGTAAAACAAGTCCCTCTCTCAAATCAAACAAACAAAAAAAAAAAAAAAAAAATCAAACCAAGCTAGAGTTTCCACTGTGTGATTCCTTAAACCGCTTATTAGAGGCACATGGGATATATGCAAATGACCCTTTAAGAACATCTGTTTCAGCTATATGGCAGTTCTGAATGCTCATGACTTTTTTTTTTCCTTTTTAAGTCTGTCATGGATAAATTCAAGCCAATAAAGCCAAACCCCACTAGCTGTGGACCTTCATGTTTCAACCTTCTTATGGCTTCATCAGCACAGCATAAGTAGACTGTTTGGCTAACCTTTAGAAATACAGAGTTGTCATATCCAGCTGATGTCCATAACCATTAGGGTGTCTACAAAAAGTACAGTTGTGTACACTTACCATAAATGTAGATGTTAGAGTGTATTCACTGTTGCAGTCATCACATTTGGGTTATCTGCTTGCAGTAGCCCTCAGTCGGCCTAATTATCAAAGTCTTGGGTCCTGCGTCAGCTGCGGTCTCATCGTCCATGACGTCAGGAGTATAAAGCATGCAGCTCACGCCATTACCTCAGTTTTTCTTGCCTCAGATGTCAGGTGCCCCCCTAATGGGAAGCAATTAAAAAAAAAAAAAAAATATATATATATATATATATATATATATATATATATACACATACACACACACACACACACACACACATACATACAAGGTTACACCTCCAACAAAAAAGCAAATACACCAAAAAGCTTTTAAGCATAGTAAAGAAGAGTAAAGGTATAGCCAAAAGAAGTCAGGGGGCTAGTGGGAGGGTAACCAGGACTGCAACAGTGAATACACTCGAACATCTACATTTATGGTAAGTGTGCATAACTGTACTATGTTCTTCGTGTTTCACTGTTGCAGTCATCACATTTGGGTAGATTCCCAAAGCTAAGGAGGGAGGAAGCATTTAGATAGCATTAGGGCCAGCTATAAGGTCCTGCAAGAATGCAGTGGCAAAGCCAGCTCTGGATTTAGAGAAAATTGGTAAATGGTTATGCTTGGTGAAAGTATGTACAGAACTCCAGGTAGCAGATTCTAGGATGTCCCTGGTAGGTACACCTCTGAGAAAGGCTGTAGAGGTAGATGCAGCCCTGGTTGAACGGGGTCTAATCCCCTGTGGGACATGTTTTCCATGGTGCTTATATCAGAAATGAATGCAATGGCCTATCCATTTAGAAATGGTTTGCTTTGAAATAGCCTTCCCCTCTGCCCCTGCAGCAAATGCCACCAACAGTCGTTCAGATTTCCTTTGAGGTTTAGTCCTGTCCAAGTAAAATCTAAGTTATCTGTGCACATCTAAGGAGTGCAGGATCCTTTTCCCGTTGTTCTGTGAATTAGAAAATAAGGTTGGCAAATGAATGGACTGATTAAGGGCCACACTGGATACCAACTTGGGCATGAAGGAGGGATTTCTCCAGAGGGACACCCTGTCCGCATGAAAGATGATGAAACGCTCCACTGCCATAAGGGCCTGTAGTTCAGATAACCTTCTTGCTGAAGTAACTGCCAAAAGGAAGGCTGTTTTCCAAGAAATAAATTTTAACTCTGCACTTGCAGCTGTCTCAAAAGGAGGAAGAGTGAGTTTTTCCATTACAAAGTTAAGGTACAAGGCTGGAGATGGGGCTCTCCTGGGTGGTCTTAAGTTGTTGGCCCCTCTGAGGAACTGCTTGAGCAGTGGATGAGAGAAGAGGGGTGGTTCTGTGTTGTAAAGAGCTGAAATGGCTGAGGTGTGAATTTAGATGGAGGAAAAAGAAAGGCCCTTGTGAAGCATCTCAGTTAAGTAATTAAGAATCTGAGCTAAATTTGTCATTGCTGTGCCATCCCTTGAGTTTGGTTCCAGGCACAGAATCTTTTCCATTTTTCAGCATAAGATTTTCTAGTACTAGGCCTCCTTGCCTCCAAAATGACATCCAGCACTTGTTTACTGAGGGATGGTAATGGAGAGATAATGAAATTAGCCAGGCTGTCAGGGTTTGAAGCTGAGGGTGCAGAATCTGGCTCTCCTGCTGCGACAGCAGGGTAGGGGTCTGAGGCAGGTGCCATGGAGCCAGCAGTGATGAACTGCACAAGAGGGGGTAGCAGTGTTGGTGTGGCCAGTCTGGTGCAATCAGTATCGTCCTTGGATTGTCTTGTTTGATCTTTAGTAGTACTTTGGAGAGGAGAGGCAGAGGAGGAAAGGCATAAACTGATAGATTTTTCCAGCTGAAGGACACAGCATCCACTTTCCAATCTTGTTTGTGGGGAGTTCTTGTGCAGAATTTGTCCAATTGGTAGTTCTGGGGGGAGGCAAACAGGTCTATATCTGGGCTCCCCCATTTTTTTACCAACATGTTGAAAATCTTTGGTTCCAGTTTCCAGTCGAGTGGATCCATGAGATTTCTGCTTAGTCTGTCTGTCAGGGTATTTAGTTTTTCTGGCAGGAATTGAGCCTGTAGATGCACTTGGTAGCTCAAGGCTGTGTTCCACAGAGCTATGGCTAGTCTGCAGAGGGGGGTAAGAATGGGTACATCCCCCCTGCTTATTTATGCACCACATAAGAGTGGTGTTGTCCGTCCTTACCATTAATTGTCCTGGAAGAATGTGGTCCTTGAAGGCTGTCAGAGCATTCTGTACAGCTAACATTTCTTTTTGATTGATATGCAGGTGCATTTGACTTGGGTTCCATTAGCCCTGAATGCACTTCCCTGCCAGGTGAGCCCCCCCATGCATAGCCTGATGAATCTGTTGTTAGGGTTTTGGCAGCAGGGGGTAGAGTGAATGGTAGTCCCTTGTTTAGGTGGCAGGCCTCTGCCCACCAAAGGAACTCTAACTGTAGGCAAGGTATGATAGGGATCATTTATTCTAGATCCTGAGAATGTTGACTCCATAGGCTTTTTAGATACCATTGTAGTTTCCACATATGCAGTCTTGCATATGGAGTTAGTAGAATGCAGGAGGCCATGAACCCCAAGGCTTGCAGAATTTGCCTTGCAGATAGCAGGGTTTTTGTGGTCATTAGTTTGAAGTAAGTTGTCAAATAAATGTGTTTCTCTGATGTGAGGAAAGCCATCTGGAAAGTTGTGTTCAAGCTTGCTCCCAGGAATATAATTTGTTGACAGGGTACCAGATGTGATTTATTTTCGTTTATGGTGTACCCAGACAAGTTAGTACCTTTTGTACAAATGCCAGATGATTCAAAAGTATGTCCTGGCTTTCTGTCTGAATTAGACAATCGTCCGGGTATGGGTATATTTGAATATTTCTTTGACTGCAAAATGCAATGACTGGAGCTACGCACTTTGTGAATACCCTGGGTGCAGTAGATAAGCCAAAGGGCAGTGCAGAGAACTGATAGTGCATGCAGCCTGCTTTGAAGCATAGGTTATCTTCTGCAAGATTCCCTGATTGGGATGTGCAGGCAGGCTTCTTTTAAATCCAGTATTGCCAACCAGGCATCTTTGCCTAGCATAGGAAGTAACTGGTGAAGAGTTAGCATCTTGAATTTTGGAATCACCAAAAAGATGTTTAATATGGAGAGGTCCAGGATAGGATGCCAAGAGTGGTCTTTTCTGGGTACCAGGAAAAGTCTTGAGTAGAAACCTTGTCCCTTTTCCTCTTCTGGTACAGTATGAATAGCCTTTATGCTCAAGAGAAAGTACTTGCTTTTGAGCCTCTGCCCACTGATTTGGGGGTAGATCTGGCCAACCATTTGGGGTTGGTAACATGTGGAAGTGAAGTCTGTATCCTTGGGAAACTATATTTAACACCCATTTGTCCTGTGTAATGAGTTCCCAGTTTTTTGCCTGCAGAGAAATCTTTCCCCCTAAAGGAGCAGTCAGTTGAGAAGTGCTTGGAAGTTTTAAAGTTAAGTCATTGAGATAGTTTAACATAGGGGGGAGTCTTACTACTCCCTGATTTAGAAGTGGGAGCTCCCCACTGTTTAGTCCCTGTGTGTGCCCTGGGACTGAAGCCTGGGTGTTCTGCTGGTACTGGGTTTGGACTGAGAAGGGCTAGAAGAGGCAAGAAAAGACCAATTCTTATCAAGGGCCAATGCCTACTAAATCTTGGAGGTTGTACTTGTAGGAAATCTTTAACAGTTTGCATAGAATTAGCTTTTTCCTCCATCTTTTTAAGAACTTCTTCTGCTTTGTTGCCAAGCAGGCAGCCCTGATTTAAGGGAGCATCCAGCAATTTAGCTTTAATATGATCTGGCAAAGATTGCTCCTTAAACCAAGCATGCCTTCTAAGTACAGACCCAGTGACAGCAGCCCTGCAAAGATGCCTCCAGTGAATCAAAACCACATTGCAAAGTGCTTTCCAACCTGTTCAGCAGAATGCATTAAATCCTGTAAATCATTATTTTCAGCACAATCAGGAATCAACATCATTTTCTGTTTAAGCAATCCAATGATATGCTGCTGATACTTTAACATATGAAACTGGCAGTTTAAAGCCCTAATGGCCAAGGTCGCAGAAGTGTATACTTTCTTACCCCATCTATCCAGCGTCCTGGAGTCTCTATCAGAGGGGGTAGGATTTTTGGCAGTAGTAGCCTTGATGCCCTTGGGTCCCTGTGAAATGGCCTCAGGATCTGCAGTAGGATTTTTAAAAAGGAACTTGAGAGAGTCAGAAACCCTGTAATATCTATCAGGTTTTCTGGGAGCAGGAGGTATAGAGTCGAGAGCCAAGATGAATTCAAAAAAGGCATCATCAACAATGTCTAGTACAGGAGGGATAGCTAAAGGCCTGTGCTAGGGCAAGAGTATGAAATCCTGAAGCTTCTTTTTAGAATCAGAGTAATCCTAGCTTTCCCAGCAAAAGTGCTTCCTAAGAGTATGCAGGCTTTCACCAAAAGAGAAATCCTCTGGGGAGGAAGCAGTGGGAATAGAGTCCTCTGCATCAGAATCCTCACAGGTAGATAAGGGTAAATCCTGGTCATCAGAGGAAACAGAAATTTCAGAATCCTGGTCAGAAGTATCATAAGCAAATTCAGTCCCAGGTCTCTTAGAGGTGGAAGGTTGCCTTCCCCTGATTAAGGTAATAAGGTCTTCAGCCATTCTTATCGTTTTTTTAGGCACAGAGGCCTGACCATACAGTCTGGGTGTCGGTTTCCTAGGCATAGTTCGAGTTTTAGGCCTTGAAGAAGAAGATGGTGTTGGTTTAATATGCAAGTCAATAGACCTGAATACACCCTCAGAAGCCAGTACCTGCAAGGTGGCTCTGGACCCATCCAAGGTAGACACCCGCAGGTTCCACAGTTGAAGCATCTCGTGGCATACTGGACTCCAAATGGGTCTCAGTAGAGCCTGCGAATCTGAAGTAGCGGGTATCAGGGGCTGCAAAAGTGCCTCACTGATGGCGAACTGGTGACTGGCTTAGGAGAAGTGTCGTCGGCAGCTTTGGACCTAGGCAGCCTGTCTCTGTCTTTATCTTTGTGTTTTTTCGGAATGTCGGTAGTCGGATGGCTTACCGAAGACATATCTGGATAATTGAACAGAGTACCAAAATATTTAGAAGCATAAATATACCGACGACAAATAGTACGTTGCTTAAATAAGGCACAAAACCGACAATGAGGTACGTTGTGGTCAGGGCCTAGGCAAGGAATACAGTACGAATGAAAATCTTTGTGAGGTATTTGCTTTCCAGAAGAAAGACAATTGACTCTTATTGACATCGGTTTAGAGCAAGAAAAAGTTTCCCCAATGGGGTACTTGGCTTTAGTTGAAGACTTCGGTTCTGAAACTCGAAAACAAAAATTTCAGGAGTCGGACGACTGGCACTTGTGAACTGCTTCTCCTTCAGGCACCACATGGCAAGAAAGACTGAGGTAATGGTGATGGCTGCATGCTTTATACCCCTGACTACCTGATGTCACGGAAGTTGAGACAGCAACTAAAGCAGGACCTAAGACTTTGATTATCAGCCTGAGGGCTACTGAAAGCAGATAACCCAAATGTGATGACTGCAACAGTGAAACACGAAGAATATTATACAAACTAACAAACTAAAACAATGAGTAAAAAGGTCACACAGACAAACCAATCAGAAAAATTAAAAGAAAAATCTAGCCATGCCAGACTTTCCCCTGTGTGATTCCTTAAACCTCTTGTATTAGGCACTTGGGATATATGCAAGGTTTGTAGGCGTGACATTTTTACTCGTTGTTTTAGTTAGTTGGGATATTTTGCAGACACGCTAATGGTTATGGACTTTTGAACATCTTAGTAACATTAGATGTGCCAGAGGATCTAATGCTTTATATAAACATACTTTACAGCACAAAAGTGCAATGTTTCATTTTGCTATTATTGATAAGATTGTGTTAAACAGGGATAACAAAGGAGGCTGGCACACTATGTTAAATAATAAAGAGAAAGGTGGGATTATCAGGCCAGGAGACTTGTTCCCTCCTGGACTTGATGAAAATTTGTGAGAGACCAATCACTGGCAAAGCTTAAGTCTTGTTAACATTGTTTGCTGGTAATGAAGCACTGTTGAAGGCTAATTAACCTGAAACTGGTATGCTGTTATGTCAGAATAAAGTTATGTTTACTTAGTAAGGAATTGTGCTATTTATTAACTATCTATTCACCATAGTGTGAGGAGTGCTGGCTGCTGGGGTTGGTGTATATTAATTGGTCTTTTTGCTGTGCACCTGGCCTTATTTGTATAAGTTGTTGGAGGTTAAGTGCCATGAAGGACCATTTTAAGCTTAGCTGTTTTAGACCATTAGGTGTTCAAATTACCCTTACCATAATTTTCATTCCTGTACTTCTCATTTGTGAATGAACATTTGAGTTCATACCACTGAGTATTGAAAGGGGGTCCTTCTGCAGGACAGGGCATCGAGGAGGTGCTTCTATCCATTAATAGCACAGGGGCCAGTTCTGGGTTAATTTCCTTATTCCCATTCATTGATCTCAACTGAGTTTGAACAGAGACAGGATGAGCTCTTGTTTATGTGGCTGGGGATTCTATTCCAGAGTAGTGGTATCCTCTGAGATATGTACCTGCCCCTCTAAACTGTAATGTTTATACTGCAGAAGAGGTTAATATCTCTAGATTAGGGATTTCTGAGAAACTAGTGGTCTTAAAACGTTGTTGATTAGCTCAGTCACAATAATTTCCAAAAATCAAGAAAACCTGGCAATGTTCCAAAGCAAGAAACCTTTATTCCTCACAGACAAGTCATCCTCAGTAATGAAAATCAGAAAGCATTTCTGATTTTGTTACCGAGGATCGCTTGTCTGCTACTCCCATTAAAAAAGCTTTTAAATAAACTGAAACCCTGTTTCTCCTCAGCTGACAACCTTCCTCTGGAATACCTAAATCTAGCTGCAGAGGCAATAGAATACCAAATCAACATTCGTATTAATATACCAATAACAGAATCCTGTGTCCCTAACTTGTGGAAAATGGCTCATATTATCCACTTACATAAAGGGGGTAATTCCACTGACATTACAAATTTCCATCCCATAATCATCCTCTGTCCCCTCTCTAAAATCCTTGAAAGATGTATACAACAATTCCTAGACTACCTCTTACAAAATAAGCTAATCAGCAATACAGAAGGATTTTGGCCAGATCACAGCACCACCACTGCATTACTATCATTTACAATGTCAATAAAGCTTGCAACTCTAATAAGCTTTATCTACAGTATTTCTAGGTCTATCAAAAGCCTTTGACATGGTCTCTCATAGTAAATTCCTCAATCAAATTTCCACACTGGGTCTGTCATCTCCATCTATTCAAGGGATCTCTAGCTACCTTGCCAAAAGGCAACAAGCTGTAATATGGCAAGGATCCATCTCTGCATACCTTCCTACTTCCACGTGAGTCCCAGAAGGATCCATCCTTGGCCCTCTACTATTCAACATTTTATTCAATAACCTACATTCATCTTGTTGTGAAGGCACCTTACTTCAATACACAGATGACTCTACCATCATCTACTCTTCAAACACCTTAACTCACCTCCAAGAAATCACTCAACAAGCTGTCATCTCTATTGAAACCTGTCCTACAAGAGCACAACTCCTACTCCCCTCCATAATACCAAACTCTTCCTCTTTACCCAAAAACTCATACCACTAACAAAGCAGCTTTCAAAATCTTTTCAACAAAATGGCACTGAAATTAAATTAGTTTGTCATATCAAACTATTAGGAGTCATAATAGATGATAAGCTTAAATGTGACCTCCATATCCAAAGCAATATCAAGAAAATTCAACAAAACTAGGCATGCTATACAGAAACATACATTTTCTCAGCACACCCACAAAAATGACTCTAGCCAAAACCTACCTTCTGCCTTCCCTACTCTATGGAGCACCAATTCTAACCAATTTAGAATCCTCCATTAAAAACAAACTTGAAAGCAGCTACAACAAAATTTGCCAAGTTTGCTACTAATTCATCCTCCTTTACCCATCAGTGTAAACTCTGCATACCCTTAGCTGTCAGGAGTTCCCCCTCCACCTCTCCTACACTCAAACTGTAATGATGCATAAAATCATACTCAAACCATTAGTCTGCCCAGCTCTTATCCCTTTATTTAACATACATTTCCCTAAAAGAACTCTTAGATTGGAAGACAACTTCTCACCATAAATAACCCAAACAAATTTCCTGGACAAAGCCTGTACTTGTACTCAGTACCAAATAAAAAAATGGAACTCCTTACCTCTATCCACTAGAACTATTTCTAACCTACCCATCTTTAAATGACCCCTAAAAGAATACTTTACAAAATACCAGACCTGCTCCTGTGTCAGTCCTGCCTGAACTTACTCACTATACTTCACTCTCCTTCAACCTAAATCACACTTCACAACCCTATCCGGCCTCCTCTTTCTCTTTCCTCCCTACTCACCTAAGCTACCTGAAGACACCCTAACCTGCAGTCTTCTCAATCTCCTTCTCTCCATCCTTCTATAGCTATAATATGAACATCTTCTCTCATACTAAGACATCACTCAATTTCTCCTCACCGTCTCTAATTATTTAAATATTTTATTAGAATTGTCTCAAGTTTCATTTATCACATAGTAATCTATGTAACAAATATGACTGAGTTTTTCTCACATTTTCTCCAACTGATGTTATTGTTTTTCACTGCAATCTACTATGAAACCTATGTTCTATGTGTTTTGCATTGCAACATTTTTTTCACTCGTGTTTTGTAGTGTTAACATGATTCTTTGTGATTTAAAATATCTGTACTTGATTTTTGTAAGATCGTGTTTGTGGCACTTTCTGGCCCAGTCAGACTTTCACAGCAAACAAATGTGAAATAAATAAATAAATAAATAAAAGTTCCTGATACAGTTGAGATCTTGGGTTTAGTTTTACTTCAAAAAAGACTGTTTTCTGGTTAATACTGATGTGTGAAGTTGTTACACAAGGGGTGGAGCATAATTCCCTCATACTTGTAAGGGCAAGGTCCAAGGATGTTGCTTCCCAGACGGGCACTCTGGCTAACTGGTTGAGAGCATTTGTGTTAAAAGTCAAAGAATATCTGGGCCTGCACACTAGTGGTGGTTTCACAGTCCACATCTGAGTAGTAGAATTCGCCCAGGAAAATGCAATTGGGTTTAATGCTGAGTGACTCCAGTTTGTATAAGTAGGCACTATGGCCTTTCTTGTTCATAGATAGCATTCTGTAGCCAAGTAGAATTAATTGGATATAAATAAGCTCTTTGTCATCGTGCTGCATTACCAACCTTGGTGCAAGTCTCTTCCGGATGAAAATTAAGAAACCTCCAATCTATTTACTGCCATTTGTTTCCTGGGAAAGTCTCACTGGGTCCAAGGTACCCATTTTGAGAGGTTGCCTGGTCAGAAAAGCTCCAAGACATATAATGACGTGAAATAATGTATACATTAGTGTAACTTAATTAATTCTTAATCTCCAGGATACACAATAGCTTGGAATAGAGTAATGAACAGTGTAAGTTTAACACAATAAAAGAAGAGGTAACAGAGTTAAAAACTTCATATACTTTTGGATAATGCTTCTGAGAAATCAGGAGTGTAGAAAGGAGTAACTTAGAGATGAAGAGTGTAGAACTGAGTGTCACTTGTCTGGTCAGGATAAAACAGACGAACATTCGTGGGTTAAGTTCTAGCAGCTTTATTACACACAAACACATCTGGATTGAGGCTTATTAACTCAAACTTAAACTTGTAAACAGATTGACCACTACACTCATACAGGTTGTTCTCTCAAAATGGCACTGCTGCATGCCCATGCCTACATCTGGAAATGCTTCTTAAAGGTACATAACATGCTCTGTTCTACATCCTACCTCACTGAGAAATAGATCATATACACTAAATGACAGTATTCAGTGACATGCACTTTACACAGAAATGATCTTTTGACATGCAGTTCTACAGAACTAATTCTTTGACATGAATCCATACAAAATCAGACACATATAAAACAATCATCTACAGGTTGCTGTGTATTTTACACTAGGTCTAGAAATATAACCTGATCATGTAACATAAAAGCCAGAACTGGATCGAAAAAATGGGAGGAATGTTCAACTTTGGGGACATGTGGGACATCATCAGGAATGTGAATGGATAGCGAGACATGTTCTTCGGTATGAACATTGTCAGGGTTGCTCTGAGATCTAGAGTCTGTATCACAAGTACGAGATGCTGTGATATCATTTTGGATACAGGAAGAAGCTGTCTGTGGTTTCTACTGTATTCTGTACTCTCAGATTCCACCAAGTAGGGTCTCGGCTTAGTGCATATACTTCTCACTGGACCAATTTGATCAAAGTCTTTTGTTGTTTGCATCCTCACTGTTTCCTTCTTTTAACAGACGAAGAAATCTGCTCGTTTTATCATAGCTGGACTTTGAAAAGAACGCTTTTTAAAAAGTTGGGCTTTGAATTGCTTCGCAGTTGTTAGCATTAGACACCAACAAGCTAGAACGGATAGGCAAGGTTGTTCTGGTTTGCCTAGATAGAAGACTCTGAGCAGGCGAGCCAGGTAAGATGTCATGGGGTATTTCTGAGATTAAGCAAATTCAAGAAGATATTGGTATTGTGGCACTTTAATCCCTCTAGTAATTGCTTTGCACTCTGTACTGCGCATTCACCAAGGCCATTTGACTGTGGGTATTCAGGACTACTAGTAACATGAATAAAGTCCCACTCTTTTGCAAATGTCTGAAACAATTGACTGGTAAACTGGGTACTGTTGTCAGAAGTAACAGTGTTGACTACCATGGACTGAGAAATAATGCTTTATCTTAGTAATAACAACTCTGGACGTTAAGTTAGGGAGCAAGTCAACTTCAAACTAGTTCGAATAAGAGAGTCTACCAACACGAAGTAATGCTGATTGTTCCACTCAAATATGTCAGTGGCTACTGTTGACCAAGGTAGTTCAGGAATCTGGCTTAGCTGAAGTGGCTCATTTGCAAATGCGGTTTAGTACTGTTGCATGAACAACAGGAAAGCACTTTATCAAGGTCTTTTGATAGAGACGGCCAAAATACTAGCCCTCTCACTCTTCTTTTAGTAGAATTGGAACCTGGGTAGCCACGATGCAAAACCTGAATGTATTCATGTTGCAAGGAAGTAGGAACAGTAACTTTTAGATCTTTGAAAATTATACCATCTTCCATCAGCATTCCATCAGCATGTCATCTCTGTATGGAAAATAAGGTTGCACTTCTGGCGGTACACAGCATTGCTTTGACAGCCATCCAACATTGTAGTGGTAGAGCTTTTGCAAAACTGGATCAGTCTTTGTATGATCTCTCAGCACATCAAGTTTTGTGGTAGAAAAATTACACACTTCCATGACATCAAAGTCGAAATTCTCTAAATCAAGCTCTGCGGCGGTATTTCTGGGCGATCTGGATAAGGTATCAGCCAGATAAAGAAGTTTGCCTTTTGTGCAGACCATTTTGAAATTGTACTTTTGTAATCTGAGCATCATTCTTTGTAGTCTTGCTGGAGTGGTATGCATAGGCTTCTTTAAAATAGTGACTAGAGGTTGATGATCAGTTTCTATTTGGATAGCTCGGCCATAAATATAATCATGGAACTTCGAACATGCAAACACAGTTGCCAAAAGTTCCTTCTTAACTTGAGCATACTACATTTCAAATTTGGGTAAGAATTCTAGATGCACAGGCAACAGGTCTGCTCTCTTGAAGAATAACTGCAAAAGACCAAACTTTGAAGCATCACAGGAAAGAACTACTGGTTTGTGGACATTATAGTACCTCAATGTAGGCAAACTGGCAATTTGCTGTTTTGAGGTTATCTCTGCTGTTCTAACCATGACCAGGCAACATTTTTGCGTGCCAGTTCTCAAAGTCAGTGATAACTCAAAGTCAGGGATAATTTTGCCCAAATAGTTATCCATACCAAGAAAACACTAAGGTATGGTCATTGTCTGGGGCTGGCATCTCAAAAATGGCTGCTTGTTAAAAGGGTCTGGTTGTAAGCCTGTACCGCTATGTCAATGACCTACATAAGTAACTTCTGGTAGTCTGAATTTACACTTCATTGGACTGAGCTTCAAGTTCACTTCACGCCCTCTGTCCAGAACTTTCCTGAGGTTTCTGTCATGCTCTGCTTCATTACCTCCAACCACTAAATCACCAACTATTATAGCACATGGATAGCATGAAAAAAGTTGCTCCATTTCACGGGGAAAGACTTCGCTGCCAGAATTTATTCCAAAGGGCATCCTAAGAAATCTGTATTTACCAAATGGAGTGCTGAATCTAAGACAGAAAAAACAGTGGCATTTGGCATGAGGGCAGCAATCTCCTTGACAGTACACGTAGGATGCTGAGGTCTCTTTAATGCCTTGTTCAAGTCTCTTGGGTCAATGCATGATTTCATCTGAATTTATCTGATGAGCAGCTACCATGGAAGACACCCATTCGGTTCTGTGACTGGACAAATCACACCTTGCTGCAACATTTTGTCTAACTGGACCTTGATTTTGTCCTACATAGCGACTGGAACTCTCCTTGCTGGTTTAACCACTGGACTGACCTCTGGGTCTACTTTTCATGGAGTACACAACTGGAAGCTTGCCTAGCATGTCATTAAAAACATCAGCATACTTTGAGAAATTAGCATCACTGAAACTGGAACATGTGCTTACATGACGTATTTCCTTTGGTAAAAGAAAGCAATTTCATTCTTAAACTGAGACCCAATAATGACTGCACAGGTCTTCAGACAACATAAAATGAATAGCATGAAAGCACTACTGAGGCATTGGTTTGAATCTCTTCACCTCCATAAGCAACAAGCCTTGGACAATTGGCCAAATTAAGTTGTTCACCAGCTCTCACTTTAGCAAATATTTCTGCTGACATCACATTACACTTTGAACCAGTGTCTACTTTAAGCTCCGTGGGCTTACCATTGATCAGGACAGTACAAAGTACTTCACTCTTTGCCAATAAATCTGCTGCATTAACCTTTTTCACCGACCACTGATACACCATCTACATAGAAAGTATGGTTGCAGTTCAAATAATGTAAATTAGACATTAAGAATGCAGCCCAGCACTCACTCGCTCACTTTCTTTTGTTATCTGGATAAATTAACTAATTGCAAGCCCTGGACCATTTTCACATCACATCACATATACCACAATGCCAATATCATCTCAAATGAGTAATCTACAAACAAATAATGCGTAACAGAGTATGGTAGTATAAAGTAGTATAAATACCTCCTCAGGTATTTATTTTATTTATTTATTTTACTTTTGTTGACCGGGATAGTCCCACTGGATAAATGTCCATTTTCAGCAGAGGCCCAGGGAGAAAAGCTCCAAACTGCATATTACATACATACTACAAAATAGCATTTCATATGTACATATAAAACAGGTTTTACAATTTCCAAACAGAATTACATTCATTACAAGGATCAAAACATAACTCGGTCACACAAGTTAATACAAAGTTATTAGTTTATTAACTAAATAACTAGGATATAGTCACTTAGAGGCAGAAGGTCCTCATTAGGGACAGTTGAGGGAGTAAAAGTTAATTGGGAGTAAAGCAAGGACATATCCACTGTGTTTTAAAGTATAGTATAAGATTTGTCTTGAACTAGGATAAAGAGGATTCTGATGTTAGGTCATCAGGGAGTGAGTTCCACGTTTTGCTTAGAGAGTTGGCAAACAGAGCATCCCCAGCTGCATTGTTAGTTTTGAGCATCTAAACTAACATTTGAGGTTCGGGTAGGGGGTGATAAGGCTTTTAAGAACAGGCGTGTATTCGGACTGGTAGAGAATCTTATAGGCAATTGCTAGTTGATTGACTAAGTAGGTTAGGTAACTCAAGTCACCCTAGAAGATTAAGGATAAGACACAGTGGTGTGTTCTACAGGCTGTACCAGTAGCAAATCTAGCAATGTGACTATAGCAGCTAGTGAATTTGTGCAAGTCAGTTTTACTCAGGTTTGTAAGTAAGGGGGAGGCATAGAGGAGGGTAGAGAGTAGGTGTGTGTGGACAATAACAGTCCTAGCTGCGGGAGTTAGGAAGGGTTTAATCTGATATAGACAGCCAAATTTTTTATTAATTGTTTTAATCATATGGTTAATATACAAGTCAAACTTAAGGTTATTGTCAACTATTACACCTAGGAGCTTGGTCAAGGGATCTGGTGAAATAATGGTGCCGTTGTTGGATTTTATGGTGAAGGTCGGTATGGTGGACCTTTGAGATGGAGAGAAAAGCAGAAGCTTAGTTTTGCTGGGATTTAATATACGATGGTGATTAAGAAGCCAATTTTCAACTGTGTTAAAAGTTATTTGGGATAAAGACTGCAGTTCTGTTGAGGATGTGGCCGAGCATATTAGAATAGAGTCGTCTGCGTACTGAATTGCAGGTAGCATCTGCGATGACTTTGTGCGGTCATTTATAAATACAGAAAATAGTAGGGGTCCTAGAATAGAGCCCTGGGGGACTCCTAGGGTGATGGGTAGCAGGGTTGATAGGTTGTCCTTCCATAGGACTGCCTGTTGTCTACCACTCAGGTAAGACTGGAACCATTGGATAGCCTGGGTGTCTAGGGAAATGGTTTCCAGTGTTTGTATAAGTATTTGGTGGTTTACCATGTCAAAGGTCTTGGAAAGGTCTAAGAAGACGGCTGAGGAAGGTTTATTATTGTTTCTGTTTTGATTTATAACATTGGTGAGGAGAGAAGGGCAGTGGTGGTGCTATGGTATGGTCTAAACCCATGTTGGGAGTTGGTCAGGAGATTGTTCATGAAAAAATAGTTCAGGAGTTGTCTGTGTATGCATTTCTCCATAATTTTGGCAAGTGGGGACAGGATAGCTATGGGACTATAATTAGAGACCTCAGAGGAGTTGCCTCCTTTATGGAGTGGGATTACATGGGCCATCTTCCAGATGGAGGAGATGGAAGCTTCAGATATAGTTCTATTGCTCAGGATGGATATTGGGTAAGCTATAGCATCAGCTGCTTTTTGTAAAGGGAGGAGGTCGGCTGATAGGGTAATTGGTTTTAATTTTTTAATTAGTTTTTGGATAAATGATGTTGAGACTGGTTGAAAGTTAAAGGTAATTTGGGCACTGGGTGTAGTAACAATTGGATTTGGGCAGCTGGGGGATAACGGACTAGCTAGATGCTGGATAGTTTCTGTAAAGAAGCTATCGAAGGTATTGGCAACCTCAACTGAAGGTTCTTCAGTGAAGTTGAAGGGGGTAGGCGTGGTATATTTATCTGGGTGAAGAAGTTTATTTATACATGCCCAAAAGTTTGGGGGTTTATTTTGGTGTTTCTGTTGTAGGTGGCAATAATAGTTTTTTTGTCAGTCATAACAGAGTTTTTGTATCATTTCTTAGCTGCCTGTATTTAAGTTGATCTGTGTGGGGGGGGGGGGGGGGGGGGTTGTGGCTCGCCAAGTGTCCCAGGCTTTATTTCTAAGTGAAATTTTTTGTCTGGTTTCTACTGAAAGCCATGGGGAAGCTTTTGTTTTAGTCCTAATAGAACAAGATGGGGCGTGAGTATCTAGGATAGCTAAGAATGTGCTATTAAAGTATTTTACAGCTTCTTCTAGTGATATGTTTTAGGACAGACCAATTATATTGTTTGAGTTCATTTTGTAAGTTAGTGAGATTAGTTTTTCTTATTCCTAATTGTTTTATAAATGGGTTGGGTTGGGAATGTTTGCCTTTTGCCTGATTATATAGGTGAGAAAGTGATCACTTGTATCGTCAGGCAGGATCCCAGCTTTGTACATGAGGGGATGACCATTAAGTATCCAGTCTGGGGTAGTTTCTTTATTGTTAGGTTTACTTAACCTAGTGGGGGAGGATATGACCTGTGTGAATCTATAAAGGTTGATATGGTGAACAGAGGATTCTGAAGAACAGGTGAACGAACCAGTTTATGTTAAAGTCTCCAAGAACAAGCATTTTCTTGGGGGTAGCTATTTGACAGCCAGCTTAGTATGTCTTCTAGAATTTTTATGTTATTACCTGGGGAAACAGACACAGACTATGTATATGCATTTATTTTTATTGATATTAAGCTTAGTAGTGATAATTTTGGCCTTGTCAACTTGTAATGATTGTGGGGTGACAGTGGACATCTCAAGTGTGGTTTTATATAGGTTCATAGTTGGACATTGTACATCTCAAGTGTGGTTTTATATATAACCGCTATCCCACCTCCCTTCTTAGTGGTACGATCAGCCCTTAATATGTTGTACTCCAGTGGTATAACCTCACTATCTGACATTGATGGTTTTAGCCAGGTTTCAGTGAGGTATACAATATTTGGGGCAAGATGATCTAGTAGGGCGTAAAGGTGTTGAACCTTATTATTTATGCTGCTAATGTTTAGATGGCTAACCAGGAGTGAGTTAGGAGGTTAGTTTAAAGTTTGAAAGGTAGTACTGAGGCTAGGGCCATTGGTTGAGAATGGGCCAGGTTTGGTGTGGATGTCACCATCCATTATGAGGTTCCATTGAGATTTAATGGTCAACTTTAGGAATTTGATAATTTGGTTTTGGTATCTTTTGGTTTTTGGATTGATGTATCTTGTTCTAACGAGTAGGTGGTGTTGACTGTGTGAGGAGTTAGGCATTAGGGATATCTCAAGTGATCTAACTTATATGGTGCTATCAGTGTGTTTGTTTGGCCTCTTGGGTAATGGAAACCACAATAGTCCTGATATTCATACGCAGTAAGTATGTATGGGATGAGCATCAGAGGTATTATAGAGATAATCAACATTAATTTGGTTAGAGAGAGCAGCAATGCTATTGTGTAGATATAGGTTAATGCTCTGGTTGTTATTAGAAGAGAAGTAAAATGGGGTGAGAAAGGGAATGCCTTATTAATACTTAGTTATTGCTGATTGGTTCTAGAGAGGGTGTGTGGTAACAATACCATAAATTTAACACCACTAAGGGAAGGTGAGATTTGGGGGCAGGGTGTGGCATGGAGCGAGCCCAAGCACAACGAGGGCGAGCGGAGCAGGGCTTAACCAGACCATGAGTGTTTCCAAGTACCTGTATATGTAATTGTAGTTACACAAGGGGCTTAAAATACTTTGTCTTTCATTCTTTTCTCTTTTAACTTTCAGTATATTTCTTTTTTTATTGTAGGGACTAAAATACTCTACTTTTTAGTCATTTGAAAATTCCTTTAGGGTTATCCAGCTAAATAGTCATCTAATTTCTGTAGTTTAAGGTTTAGCAGAGGTAATTCTTTAATTTTAGTCACCAGGTATTCCTTTAGGGTTAACAATTAAGCAATGGTGCGGTATAAAAACTTTATTCAAATCTAAAACATAAGCGATTTCACAGTTAAAAACTGCTTCATCAGATGTTCAAGAGCATTAATTCATACATAACATTTAAATATAAAATCACAACCTATCACAGAAGTCCATGCAACTCAGCCACATCCTTTCATAAAAATTTAAAGTAGCATCAACATAAAACAATCAGTGTTGTATGTACTGTGGTTATTTAGAACTACCCAGCTTATTTAATGGCCTGTCTTTTAAAAGGGGTTTTAGTGGAATTTCATCATTGAGGCCATATCCAACATCAGCCTCCAGCCTAATACTCCATTTTGTCTCTAAAACCTCAGTTCTGTTCTCTATATCCCCCCTCTAGGGCTAATGGTGACTTTCTCAATGACTAAAAACTTAAACATATGTGTCTGCCCACAATTATGTATACTCCTCTGTGATAGGTTGTGATTTTATATTTGAATGTTATGTATGAATTAATGCTCTTGAACATCTGATGAAGCAGTTTTTAACTGTGAAAGCACTTATGTTTTAGATTCAAATAAAGTTTTTATACCGCACCATTGCTTGATTCACTTCTGAAACAAAGCTGATAACTTTAAGGTTATTCAAAAGTTAACTGTGATTAACATTTTAAAATGAATGCTTAAGATCTAAAAAGGGGGTCCTGGTACTTCTTTTTCAGAATATGGTAGATTCGGTCAGTTAGTGATCGTACTGTATTTGGGTCTGATGTCAAGTTGTCTGTAAGTAGAGTATTCAGTGATGTTTCCCAGGATTTGATCATGTATTAGTTTGCTATAGCATTCTTGCAAGTGGACATGCATTTGATATGGGTCTGTAATCATTAACTAAAGTACAGTGAGGTAATTTAGGTACAGATACACATTTGAATATTTAAACTTTTAGGACAATTTTTGTTGCAAGCTTGATATTGAAAACGTGAGTGAGAGATCTGCTACAATAAACTGGTTGACTTTCAGCACCTTAGGATCATGGTAGCGAAAGTGAGGACTGTAGCTGTAACATATATGTCACCTAACAAGTTTACAATGGATTTTCTTGTGGTGGATTTAAAAAGAAAGTGTGGCTAGGCTACACACTGGTGCAGGAGGATCTGTATTAAATATCATATTTGGTGGTACAGAAGAGGAGGGAAATATGATCCATAAGGTCATTTAAGCTGTTCTATATACATGTCCTTTTCCTGAGAGCTTTAGAAAACACATTGCCCGTGATAATTTGCTTGATAGTTTGCCATAGCTGTTTAGGATTGTCAACTCATTGTTCCTGGCAGTGCCCAAAGGAAACCTCAGTGGAATTAGTAGCAATTTGTGCATCTCTCTTATAGGTTAAGAAATAACACGAACTTGGCTTGATCAAAAGGATAGGCTTACCAAGTAGGCCAGGCTTGATCCCTAGCCCTGATTTTTTTGCTTGAGTCTATGTTTAAGCCATATTAATTGTCCAGAGACACTCCCTCTGCCGGTAACGTCAACTTTAAATGACAGCAATAGATTATAAACTGCAGCTAGTGCTACAAGAATGAGAACCAGCCTCTGTCACTGTTCAGTGAAACTGCAACCATTTTTAGTGGAATAGCATCACATATAGTATATGGGAACCATCTGAAAGGCATCATTCTCATTAGAAACCATATCACCCCATTCCTGATTTCCAGATCTCTTTCTTTTTGTGTGTGTGTAATATATCTTATTTTAAATAAGAATGCAAAAGCATTGCTGACAAAATTCTGGAACTCAACGCATCAGAAATTAACAAAATGAAACTAAAACCCATCACAACAGGAAACATATGTTTTCCTGTTGTGACTGAACACCAACACCCCACCATACATTCAGATCAAATTTGTATTAACAGTGGTTGTGCTATTGGTAGGGTATTTAAAAGGTAAGGGGCAGGGTTAGGGTTAGTAGGTATTAGTAAGGTGGAGTGGTGGGGTGAAGAGTCCCATGCCCCACCTTCCTAACACTGACTAACCCTAAATTTGTACCTTACCTTGAAAAAAAACATTTCTGCAACACTATAGCTGATCTAGACAGTTTGAAAAAAACACACACTACAACTATGCCCTCACTTAACCCTACACTAACCCATCTGCAGTCCCCACTCCCCACAAACACTGCTACCCTATAATGCCAAAGCCTTCAGAAAATCTAAGTTTTGCCATTACTTTCCCAAACATACACTTTCCTTACCTACACACATCCAATGCTCCATTCATTCGAAATGTTAAAATTTCTTTGAATGGAATAATCAACCATACTTCAGTTATTCACTTTGTCAATCAGCAGCCACTTTGAGGGAGTGAATGACACCCATACACACACATTTTACATATATATATATATATATATATATATATATATATATATATATATATATATATATATAATTACACTCAAATGACAATGCAAAAAGAGTGAATTTAAAACATCTGAAAATAAGACAAAAGAAAAATATTTTTGCACCCCTTGCACCCCCAGCACACCCCTGCTGATTATATACACCAATTCAAAGACTGCGCAGCAGCAGACTAACAGCCAATTCCCTTACCCTGCTACAATGCAATCTTGAGGCTGTTGGCAAAGCCACCATTAAAAAGAATGCTTGCTCAAATGACTATTCACTTTTTTGTTTTTACACCAGCAAAAGGCATTTGCTCATATGAGTGTTCACTCTTGTAAACTGTAACCACAGGGGTAAACAGAAACTTGTATACCCCTGCTGTTGTCCTGGTTTCACTAAAAAAACGCACACTGAATACAGCAAGGAATCTCTGAACCTAACCCTGTGGGTGACAGTTTTATCCATTTCAGACACCTTTTACACTGAGGATGTGCTTAATGTCCTGCAAGAGGCCAGTAAACCCAATACTAGGAGATCTCATTTATTCAAATTGAAAAGAGTCTATATTTGGTGTCTTCAAATACAACTAGACCCATTTTAAGGAGAGATCCCTTTAGTGCTGTCCTACCTTTGTGAAATGTTGCAAGCAGGGCTGGCATATTCTTCTGTTAAGGCCCACCTATCTGCTGTTTTGGCTTGCCTGCCTCTTGACCCTTATCTTGCCTCCTGATTTCCAGTGAATCAACCACAAAAGCATATAATATATGTCTACCCTACCTCAGACTACAAAACAAATCTCATAAATAGCAAGCAGCCTTTACCCTTTGCGCTGAACATGTTTCAACATACACAGTATAGACACTACAACTTAAAATTAATCCATTTATAAAGAACCAGATAAAAAAGAAACTTTACATCTGTAGCTTGCATAGTAATATGTGATATTCTTGGACTGTAAGACAATAGCATATCCCGACAGTTGGAACCGACTTTTCTTCACATTTGAAGACAGACTAACTTTAATCAAAATGACACTGTTACATAAAATCTTATTCATTGGCCAAGCTCTAATAATCCCCCCCCACCTGTCAAAATTAAACAGAAAATGAATAACTTATTACTCAACTTCCCTTGATATCCCAAAAAAAACAAGAATTTCTCTTCTCTGACGCACCACAAGCTGGGATGAAGGAAGTATAAGGTTTCCAAATAGTGATTTTTATTTAAATTCCACATTTATTAACATAGTGTTGCTTTGGAATAATACTTCTTATACATTATACTAGAAATCAATACATGAAACCTCACTTCTTAATAGTAATAGGACATTGCTTGAACCATATACTCAAATACACATACATAGATTCATAGGTTCGTACTAAGCTAACTGCCCTTGCAAGCAATTTTAAGACTAGCCAATTATCCCTTGTGAGAATCAAACCCTGCACCTTGTGTTTGTAAGGCAAACACCTTAACCATTAGGCCACCATCCCAACCCAAACATCTTTATATGGCTTTTAAAAATATACATTCAAAGTGAAAGGTCAAAACTTGTTCCGACACCTCTTTCAAACCAACCATTGCTGTTTTTTTAGAACTTAATAATTATATTTTCTATTGCTTATACAAATTAATGTTTAATATCTTTTGATACTCAGAAAATGTTAGAATTTACGAAGGGTGACCTATTATATATTGCAATCAATTTCTATCAGCTAATGAAAATAAGTTCTGCAGACTATTTAATCAGCAGATATAAGTCTGCACAATTGCAATTGGCTGGACATCCAAACTTGTAAGGATTTTATACATACTAAGCTCATACCCTCATTAGAGGTATACAATAAGAGTAACTTAAAAATCTTTTATTTTATCTCAACAATTATTAATAGCTCACCCATAAACACTTCATACATGTTATTTATAAAATCCTCAGAAATGATTTTAGCAAAACAGATACTTCTTTTTGGAATTATTCAATGAAGTTAATAGATGCATATTCTCAGAAAAAGATAAAAACCTTTGTTTACAGTTGGTGATAGAATCAACATCTTCCCTGTTCTGGCATGTACACACATGGACATTTTTACATAGATGTTTTTTCACCCCACAAAGACTAGCAATAATGTACAAGAAAGATGAAATGAAATGCTGGAGATGTGGGCACCCTGATGCTGACTGGATACATATGGTTGTTAATTGCAAAATAATTCCCCATTTTGGTTACACTTTAAATATTTTTGTAAAGCTCTGGAATGACAACTGTATAATTTCTGACTACCTTATACTTTTCAATGTTCCTGAAGTCATTCCTAAAAACCAAACATTTTTACTATCGTCTATCCTCTCTATAGGAAGGAAAATTATTTTAAAAATTGGAAATCACAATCTACTCCTGATTTTAAAGTTGAGTTTATCTAGCCTGTGAAATACATCTGTAAGAATGAAATTCCTACTATAAAAGCAAGTATTAACAATACAACTCATCACATGCTTGGACAAAATTGTGTAATCTGTTAGAGAAATGTTAACGGTTCTCCTATGTATATTGCTTTTTTAGTTGTTACGGATATTGTATACAGTTTATTCATTTTTTCTTGTTAGTATACTGTTAAGTTACTGCGTTATAAAACGAATAAAAACATTTTGGGGGGAAAAAGAAAACCGCATATCCAGATGCTTTCACTATCTGGGACCATACAGAAGAATATATATGTTAACAAGTGTTTCTCAGCCAGGATAACCAGTGAATGCAACTTCCAAATCCCTATAAAAATAGACAAGTTGCCAGTTTCAAAACTGGTATGGCATTAATATGAAGCAAGGCACAGGCAGTAAAACTGGTAGTCTTTTACAAGAAAAGAAGCTACATGTACAAATAAAAAAGTCTGATACTCACTACAAATCTACTGTTAACTTTTTCTAAAATTCTCTTTTCATTTACTGCCATTGCTTCTCCTTTCCTTTTCTTTATTCTCTTCTTTTCCAGCTTTTTACATGCATACATTTTTCCTGTTGCTCGAACCTGGCAGGCACAAACCTATAAAGAAAGAGAGAGTGATGTAAAGTGCGTGAGCAATGGTGCATCTCTTTTACTAAATTCCATTCCAAAAGCAACATATATATAACTTCTGATGCTTTTACAACAGTTATTTTTTAAAGAATGTGTCAATGTTTCACTAAACAGGTGCAAGAAAGCAGTTCCACAGATTTGAGGTAAACATTTCCCTGAAGCAGTACCTTTAAAGGATGATTTATGGGGGTCTATTTTATGTAATCGAACAGTGAATTCACCAAACTGCATCTACATCAGAAATGCAGTTCAGCGAATTCGCTCTTGTGGGGGGCTGCACCCCCCACTAATTATATGCATCAACTCCGAGATCGCACTACAGTGAGGAAAGGGCAACTTTTCCAATCTTCACTGTACTGCGATCTCACCATCAACAGTTTACTGAAGTGCATTTCCGATGTAGATCGGCGAACTTCCTTTTCGATGAAATAATACAGACTCTGTATATAACCTACTGTTTTGATCACATGATAAAGCTTGTAGATTTACCACCACTGTGTTCGAGGTACTAGTAGCCATGATGCTGGTTTAGTTTCAAGATCAGGTTTAGGTGTTTAAGAGCTGATCAGAGAATTGAGGATCCAGCCTAAAGCATATATGGTGTTAAGTAGCTTGGGGGCTCTCCCCCACCTTTTCAGAAAGTACAAAATCGCCAATGTTCTTGTGGAAACGATTCTTAATTATGCTTTCAGTTTTTCTTTGCCAATGATTTGTGAGGAGATGCTGCTTCACTTAATTATGCCCTCACTACAATATGTACAACCAACAAACTGTGACTGTACTCACTGATCCTCCTTTTAAATATTGATTCCCCAACATGGGAAGCTACACTTTAACACACCCCTGATAATTACATACGATAACTCCAAGATCAGTATGCCTCTGGATAGAAAGAACATACGGGAACATTCTACTATAGTGCAACCTTGGAACTATTACATATTCCTCCCATAATCAAACATGTACATGGTCACTGAAATTTCAACAGGCACCTCCCAACACCCGTCTCACTGTCCTTATTTATCACCACTGGATCAACAAACCAAAAGCAATATCAGGAATCCTTGGTGAGTGGACTTGTGTGTCTGGAAAGTCGTATCAATGACTCAGTTTGCAACACATTGTGCCCACTGTTGGAAATGCATTCCCTATTTTTTGGGGAATTCCAGCCACCTTAGGGATCCCCAAAGTGGTGCCATACTATGTGGATTAGTGCTTGTGCATTAATTCCTATAACTAGATCTGGCTCACCCCTACTTTAGATGCCCCATTATCTGTAAACCATACAAATCACATTCATCGACTTCAAACTGGAAAGGAAGCTGAGCTATTCTCTGGACATTATGTGCCCAATGGTCCCTTTAAACCTCCTTGTTAATGCCCAAGAACAGATGTGCTCTGTAGGTAAGATAGATATACACTTGTCACTGCAGTATTTAGCTTCCCAGCTTTTGGAATTTGGTTTCCCTTTGCACTTTTCTCAGAACCTCCATTAATGCTACACACAGCATTACAATTCACTCTATCAAATTCCTCTCACATCCCAACATTTTGGATACTTTCTTATTTTTAACTCCTTAACTGCATCCTTTATTTCCTAATTCAAAATTTATTTTAAGGGGTTACTTATCCCCCCTTGCCCCACTTACAGTTATAGACAATTTGTTCCTTTCCAATCACTCTCTGTCTGTTACCACCCCCCCCAGTTCTCCCTTCTTTCTCATATAGAACTAACAGCAAGAGGTTCTCCATTTCAATTCTTGGCTGGGGTGCCTTCTGTGCGGAGTCTGCATGTCCTCCCTGTGTTTCTGTGTGTTTCCACCGGCTGCTCCTGTTTCCTGCCATGTTATAAAGACGTGCGTCTGCAGCGTTTCTCCCTGGGCCTCCACTGAAAATTGGCTTTGTTCCAAGTTGGACTCTCCTGGTAAACAAATGTTAAATAAAAGTACTGTATTATTCTTGGCATGCATGATGCGCTAGAAACTGTTTCTGCTCCTTCCAAGACTATTTTTTTAATATTCTCTGTCTGCTTCTGTCATATAATTTGTGTTGTCTTCTGTTTCACTTTGTCTCCTTGACTCATTTCAGCCTGGATCAGAAAAGTGCAGTGAGTCAATAATACCCCTCAGAGTATATTACTACTTATTGTAAAAAAAAAATAAATAAAAAAAAAAAAATAATAAATAAATAAAATGCATGCTGATGCAAAACCAAGTGAATTAGAATAATATTTAAAAACTGTCCGATTTTTTGCCTTTATCGTCGGCACTGGATTAACGATTACCAGTTTCACAATACGAAAGATGAAGGAATCAGATTCGCCCTTATGTACCATCAAGAAACTAATCAATTTTATTTATTTTTTTTTTTAACTTAGATGATCCCTTATGCCGATGGCTCCTCTTCCTTCTATTCTGCACAAAATTCTACAAAAAGGGTGAGATCTGGACTCCATCCCCAGATGAGTGACAGTCCTACAGTTTGGTTCTTAGACCAGGTTCTCACTCCAGAACAGAAAAACCACAAAAAATGCCACAGTGGAACAAAGTACCAGTGGAAATAAAACAATAAAATCCAAAAGACTTCCAAAAATCCACAAGGTAAACCAAGGCAGATGTGATAAAAACCAGTTTAATGAACGGTAAGCGCTTTCATGCTCTCCTGAGCACTTCTTCAGTGATTTTATTCTGTGATAGGTTAGTTTGAAATGCTATGTATGTGAATTTGTATTTTTTATATGGTCTGAAGAAGTGCTCAGGAGAGCATGAAAGCGCTTACCGTTCATTAAACTGGTTTTTATCACATCTGCCTTGGTTTACCTTGTGGATTTTTGGAAGTCTTTTGGATTCTCACTCCATAACCATGCACAACTGGCACATTTCATCTTCCCCGAGAGTGAGAGTAGGGAGACAGGGAGTGCTCTAATGTCTGAGTTACAAGGATTCCTCTTCCAGGCTCAACCTAATTCCATCCCTTTTAGCAGTCACCTGCTGCATTAAGCTGTGCTCTGGAAGACAGCAAGACTCAGCACACTAGCTTCCTATGCATTCCCTGTGCATGTAGATGCTTACACCACTATGCTAATGAAAAGTCATTCATCAATGGCTCGAGTTTCCCAAGCCTACATCTCTGGTCTGGGTCATTCTGGTATCGCAAAATCACTTTCATGTGCTGCAGTGATGTAGACTAGAACTCATCTCCTTCCCTCATCCAGCATGGGCAAGCCAATGTCAGGTCTAACTTGGAATCCTCCCCTGCCTGCCTCATCCAGTGCTTAAGCTGTTATTCAAACTCAAATTATATGAGTAATAGTCAGAGCTTTATCCCTCTGCAGCACACAGCCATGTGAGCCACCACTATTTTAAATGGTCCACGACTAGTTGCCTACTTTACTTACCCAGATAGAACACAATGCATAACAGGGAAGTATGTCAGTTTCCAATACTGCTATGGAAGCTGGGAGGACCAGATAAATGTCAGGTCTCATTGAGGTATTCTGAGCTACCCTGGAACACAGAAGAAGGGATGCACAATGACAGTGGTAGCTGCTGCCTAATATGCTCATGGATGTACACACACACACACACAAAACTATAGGCAGGACCTTTGGTTTCAACCCATGATCTTCTCTATACTAGCATATATTTCAGCATGTCACCCTCCTGGGGAAAACTAAATAGACATTACATGCATTACAATTCCTCATTGTAGCTGGCCCTTTCAGCAAGTAAGTTCAAGAACATGGGTAGCTGGTGTGCCAAGGAGCAGTCCAACAGAGAAGTAATATAATGGATTGTTAAAATATTCCATGATGTTGTTTGCACTTGTTCAATCTTCTCAAGTACATGTCCTGTGCGGTCTTATTTTATGTACGTAGACTTAAAATATTTGCATTACTGCTTCCATTTGCTTTGAACGATTAAAAACACTGATTAAAAATATTGATTTATGAATTTTTCTTTGTTCAGCAAACATATTCAAGAGGTTTTTGAGTATGATGCCATGAAAAAGCTTCGCTCAGTTTTTATATCTGAAAAAAAAATCCATAATGGTGTGTTTATGGGTGTGTGCGTACACATACCTTAGGATTGGGGAAGCAATAGTGTTGCTAACTCTGAAGAAATACTTTGCACACACCTTAGGATTGGGGAAGCAATTATGTTGCTAACTGAGGAAATACTTTGTTCTAAATAGTCTAATTTTGGAGCTTTAAACAAGAAACATCTTAGATTTTCAGGTGAAATTTAAAGCAAACGCCTCATTTTGCTATTAGCTCAAAACAGAATGAACAAACCCCTTAAAATGTTGAGGGTTTTAACAATAAAATAAGTGTTCTTTTTGTTATGCTGCTTTCAAATTCAGGCCTCAAGTGGCTGCTTGCAAATTTTAATTCAAATGGTAGAGAAAAGCTTACTACAATTCAGAAAAAAATAGTGTACTGCCACCTATGTGGTAATTCACGGGTACATGTTTTTTTCCCAAAGGGGATAACTATACATTTCTTGGCATTGAACTTGAGCCCATGGCTCTGGCACCAAGCATCTGTTTCTGTAAGGCCCTTTTGTAGAGTATCCACATCATCTGGGGATTCAATAATGGCCCCCAGTTTGCAGTCATCTGCAAACTTTGTTAGCCAGAGTCCCTTAGTGTTGGCCTGTATTTCAGATGCCAAACAAGAGCGGTCTCAGGACTGAACCCTGAGGTAGTCCACTTGTCTGGAGCTGGATTTGGAGTCCGCTACATTTACAGTGTGGGTTGCATCAGTAAGCCAGTTGGCAACCCATCGAATGATGTAGGGATTAATGCCCAGTTTAGTAAGTCTATCTCTGATTCTAGAGTGGTGGATGGTGTCAAAGGCCCTGGCGAGGTCCAGATAGGCTGTGTGGGCCGCCTTACCCTCGTCCATGGCTCTGGAGACTGATTCAAAAAAGTCAATCAGGTTCAGGAGACAAGATTGGCCCTTCATGAAGGGGTCCAGTGTTTGAAGGTTGCCAATGTTTTTGGTTATAAGTTCCATGATAACACGTTCCATGGCCTTGCAGATCAGGCTCGTCAGACTGATGGGGCGGTAGTTCGCATTAAATCACTGTCATGAAGCAAAATCCTTCTCACAGCAGCACTATTAATACCTTACACAAGCCTGTCCTTCATCAACTCATCTTTTAAGTCACCAAACTGACATTTTATCTTTGTTCCTCAGGTCATTAGTATACGCTGCAGAAGTGTCCCCTGGTTTCTGATTTCTTGTATAAAACAAATGCCTCTCCAATGTAATATTTATCTGGGGGTTGCACATTTCTCTGAATTTGCGCTTCAAACACATGGGGTTCTTCCCTTGATTCAGCCTGTACAACAATATGGCGGTTTTCACCTTGTCCCTCATACACTGCTGGTGCATACACAAATGAATGCTCTCTTTCAATGGCCTCTGACCCAGTTAGGTTTAGCAAAAAATGCCCTGGTGCATGCATATTTGTCAGGAAAAAGCTGCTTCTATAAAAATATTGTACTCTTGCTCAAATATTCTCCAATTCTCTGCAACATTCTGATCAAATACAAGTGGTGAGGGCTTTTGAAATCGGTCTGCCATATTAACACACAGCAGTGAAGGATTTTGCAAATATGCACGAACACACACACACACACACACACACACACACACACACACACACACACACACACACACACAATATACATATGCCAGAAATTTATGCCAGTTTTCATAACTATGCCCAATAGTACAAGCCTCTAAATAATGGAACTTGTAAATAAACAGTACATGGGCACTCTGAAACTTCTCCAAAATGGCAGTACTTTGCTAGACAATTCTTTACAGTGCAAGAAACACTCTAATGTTTGCACTTTGCGAATTGACAAACCCAGCACAAGAAACTTTTTGAAATGGCTGTACTTTTATTTGTTTTATTTATTTATTCATTCCAGTTTGATGACCGGGGAGGTCCAATGGGCTCGGGGAGCCCGTTTTCAGTGGAGGCCCGGGGAGAAAAGCTCCAACAATACATAGTTACATGAATAATTACTAAGAAACTTTGCATTACTGACAAATAAACAGGTAGCATTCATAAAGAAACAAACAATTACAATTTTGTTTAGGTGTAAAACACAGGCAAATGGCCTTGAGGCTAGATTTTACAGTATAGTTATTTATACATAATACAAATGAGCAAGGTTAGCTAGGTGAGAGGTTAGCCAGGAGTAAAAGTGGAGGAGACCTTGAGAGGTATAAGGTGAAGAGTACAGCTGCATTTCCTGTTTGAGTAAAGGTGAGAATGAAGAAGAGTTTTAAAATTTTCAAGGTTATCGCAGGTCCTAAGAGTGGAGGGAAGAGCATTCCATTATTTGGCTAAGGTGAAGGAAAGCAGAAGTTGACCAGCTGGGCGCTTGGGTTTGTGGATGGTGATTAGGTTTTGGTGGGTATATCTAAGTGTTCTATGGGGAGTAGACTGTGCTTCATCAAATAGCTGCACTTTGCACACAAATAAACTCTTCAGAATACATGCACAGTAATAAGCACACTAAGCATTTTTACACACTGAGATACTTTGAATAAGTCTAGTTATACTATTCAGGGCTTTGATCAATGTGAACTAGTAGTTATGCCAAAACACAGCACTTTGCCAAAAAACATGCAGTCACCTTACTTTATTTACTCTTAATGTGCTCTTTTTTCCCTTACAATATTTGTTTTGTTTGTTTAATCTCTTTCCATGTCAATTATGCTTTTCTTGTGCTTTTCCTCTAAACATGCCTGTTTTGCAATTCTGAGGTAATTCCAAGCCCCTTATGCACTTTTCTGATCCTCGTTTAATCAAATCTCATAATTCTAAACATTTTGTTTAATCATCAAACCTTCTGCGCCTCTCGCTTGTTTAATAATGCAGTTTGTGCCCTCGTAATGCTTTTTTTGTTTGTTTTTTTTTTTTTTTTTTACAAAATAAACTGTGCAAGTTTTAATTACCTTTGGTTCTTTTCTGGCTCTTTTTTGTGCTCGTTTCTCTTAGTTTACCTTCACTGTTAACCCTGCTCCAAGTAGTGCTGGAAAGCAGTCTCTGGAATCCTGGTTCTGATACCATGTCGCTCGTCTAGTCAGGACAGAATCGATGAGACGTCGTGAGTTCTGTTCACGCACATCAAGTACATCTGTACAAACGCATCAGGACTAAGGCTTCTTAACTTTAACTCAGGTAAACTTGTATAGCAACTAGCTATTACATTCATACATGCTCACTCTCTGGCTGCACTCTCAAAATGGCACAGAGATTAGCATGTGCTCAGTATTTATATGCACATTCAGTCCTTGAAATGCTTCTTAAAGGCACAGCACACATGCTCTGTTCTACAGTGCCCTTACATAAGGACATTATTTAAGAAAAGTAACTGACATTTTTTCTTAAATAACGTCATTGTATAATAGCAATAACCTACGGATGGGTGTGGGTAATGCTCGATTTACCCATAGTTGGTTTTGTTTGGTCACAATCCACACCAACCATGGGTAAATCCAGGATTACCCACACCCAGCTGTGAGTTATTGCTATAATATACAATAAATGGACAATGTTGATTACACTATGAAATTAAGAAAAAATACCCTTGTTATAGAAAAGGTCATACATAACCTCAAGTGAGGTTTGTATGTATAAACCTTGCAGTGTACAGAGAGCCATGACTACACAGTGATATTGGTGTAAAATGACAAGCTTGTTAAGCATTTCTAAGTGCTATTAAGAGGTCTTTCATTGGAGATGAATAGGGGACAGCAGTGGCCAGCAAAGAACAGCAGCAGATGGAAAAACAGCCTTTAAATGCTGCTGGAACTTCACTTTGCTTACTTCTAAACAAAAAACAAGTGGGTTGTTCCAAGGTTGGAACGACCTGAGGCATTACGGCTACAGGCTGTCCCTGCGGGGGCAAGATGGTCGGACCTGCACTCAAGACCAGGGGGGGGGGTCTGGGCAGACTCAGAGGATGAAATAGTCAGAGGCCTTGGACTCTACGAGAACCCTCTCCACCACGTCAAATGCAAAGGAGGAATGGACCTCCTGGGCAGAACTGGCAGAAGTTGCTACCCCCTGATCCGACCGGGGAGTTGGAGCAGAGACGCCGAGGGGAATGCTTCTCTCTGACAAGCTTGGAGCAGAGAACACCCCCTTGGATCCCACCCCGAGAGCTCGTATCTGACACACTCGGGGCACTGGCCAGCATAGAGGTACATGGTACCATCGGCGCTGACCCCTTGACTCTGACCGTCCTTGGATCCAACGGCTCCAAAATCACAGGTCAGATCGGAGGAGTAATAGGTCTGAATACTGATTGGAAGGCACCCGCTCTGGTGGGAGAAGGCCCTGACAGGACCCCCACCTGGATTTGTGTGTGTGGATAAATCTCCACATCATCTTGTCCATCTCAGCTTCCGAAAGGCTCCGGGTAGAGCAGGAGGATGCCACTGAAGTGGACTGGGAGAGCTGGTGGGGAGAGGGCCTTGGGGGCGAGAGGCTAACGAGAACCTCGGGCTCAGGGGAGATGCTTGGTGACCTGAGTCGAGGTGAAACAGGCCTGGAAACAGGCTTAGTCTTTGGTGAGGAGCACTTGCGAGGCCAGTCCTTCTTAACCTTATCCCCTTTCTCATGCATCTTAGCAGGAGGGTGAGTCCCAGAGGTCAAAGTATGGGAAGACAAAGCAGCAGCTGCTGCTTTCTTGACAGGAAAAGGTGAGACATCTCTCCCAGCAGTGGAGGGCAACAGGCCCTTGACAATAAGTTTGTCCCATCTGTCCTTAAGAGCTCTGGGATTAAACACAGTGCAAATAGGCAGGGGGACTGGAAGTGAACCACCCCCACACAAACCATGCACAGAGTGTGGCCATCTGCTGAGGAAAGCTTATGGCCACACTCTGTGCATCTCTTGAACCCAGGCTTTGGGGTGTCCACCATACCATGGCCTGTTTAAGCAACACACACACACTACTATGAAAAAGAAAAGAAAAGGAGGGGAGGAAGAAGAAAAGCCTGCCAGAAAACAACTACGAATAATCCTGTGAAGGTACAGAAAAGGTTAGAAGTGAAAGGGATGGCAAGAAGATAACAAAAGTCAAACTTTTATGTTGTAACTTGCAATGGAACTCGGACCACACTGCTTCCTCTCAGGCAGCAAACAAATTCTGAAGGGAGACAAGGGCATTATGGGTAAGGGGAGGAGCATGGTGTCTTAGCTGCAAAAGGCAGCCATGTCGGATCTGATATGGATCCGAGGACCCAAAGGTTAAAGACCATATGAAGTAAACTACTTCAAATACTATGATAGAACTAATTATCGAACAGCTTTTAAAGTTCTTTGTTCTTCAGCTGGGCACTTTGTTTCAACCTGCTCTCAAAGTCCTCAAGTGTACTACTGGCTTTCAAATGCTGTGATAGCCAGCAAAACACTTCATGCTCATACACTTTGCTTTTGTAATTGGTAGTACGTGGAGCACAACAAGCTCCATGCATTACAGAGAATTACAATTGGCCTCAATGATCATAACCCTATACTGTGTGTTCTCACTGAAGATAACGTTCACCAGTGGAGCTTCACTCATGAGATGAATTCCTTGGCATCCCTGCCCTAAATGCATAAGGTGGTTATGCCTGAAAACCACATCAGAATCTTCTATTATCAGCAAGGTTTGTTCTGCCACACAGAAGGTAGCACCACAAGAACTGAGAAATTAATATGTAATAAATGTGACGAACAACCTGGAGAAATTGTGCATGTACAACATACAGATGGACATTGATGCCTGGAAAATTTCATAAAGTAAAAATTTTAACGAATAGGGAAGTACAAATGTGTATTACTTCTTTTGGCCATTGTTACTCAAAAGGAGGTGTATAATGTTAACCAGTTAAGTTAACAGCATGCTGTTTAAATTCAGCTGAGCATAAATCAGGAACAGGATATAGATGGGACTCTCAATAATGCCTCTAGCGATATCCCCCACTCAATTTAATTGTGTGGGAGATGTAGCAAATCTTGTTACAGAAAACCATACTCTACCATCAATTGTGAATAGTGATTTGGGTATGTTAAAAAAAGAGGTCCAGAGAAATGATTAATGAAGAATTTGATTTTTCTGATGTGAATAATTTTGTGGTGGTTAGCAGAAAGAAGAGAAGGGCTTAGAGAGGTTCAATATTATTGTTAAATGACAAACTTGACATACATAATTATGATATTCATTCAAACAGAAGAATGACTAATAAAAATATAGTAGAAATTGGTGATTATATGTTAAGGGTTAAAAATTTACTACCTGGTTCTAATAAAGATCTTAATAGGACTTATTTGAGAGGATGTGGACAGTGGGATATTTTATACTCTCAAAAAAGAATGTTTTGAATGGAAAAGTATGGAAAGTTGATGGTGTATATGTGGGTTATGATGTTGGTAGATGTTAACCTCCCATTACTTTCACCATGTTAATGAAAAAATTTCATTGAGTAAAAAACTGGGAGTTTGAGCTTTTTATGATGTAATTATTATACTGAAAGTTTGATAAACGTCAACTAAAGTAGAAAGGTGTTTTCCTAAAAATTTCAGGAAATTATACTTGAACACATCTATTAAGGTATTCCAGTTTGGAAAGAAACCATTATTAGCCTGTATTTTTTTTTTTTGGTTCTGATCATTTCCGTTCAAGTCATTCTGAAGAAATTATTGTTGGATGCAAACTTTTTTTAGGACCTCTGAATTCAGTAAATTCAGTAAATTACAATCATCATCATCTTCTTTTGGCTGTTCCCGTTAAGGGTCACCACAGCAGATCACCTGTTCCCATTTCTTCCTGTCCTCTGCATCTTGCTCTGTCACACCAACCACCTGCATGTCCTCTCTCACCACATCCACAAACCTTATCTTAGACCTTCCTCTTTTCCTGTTACCTGGTAGCTTCATCCTTAGCATCTTTTTCCCAATATACTCAGCATCCCTCCTCAGCACATGTCCAAACCAACGTAATCGTGCCTCTCTGGCTTCATCTCCAAACCTTCCAACCTGTGCTGACCCTCTAATATACTTATTCCTAATCCTGTCCACCCTCATCACACCCAGTGCAAATCTTAACATCTTTAATTCTGCCACATCAAGTTCAAACTCCTGCCTTTTTGTCAATGCAACCGTCTCCAAACCATATAACATAGCTGGTCTCACTACCCTCTTATAGACCTTCCCTTTCACTTTTACAGGTACTCGTCTGTCACAAATCAATCATGACACTCTTCTCCACCCACCCCTCCTGCCTGTACTCTCTTCTTCACCTCTCTTCCACACTCACCGTTACTCTGAACTATTGACCCCAAGTATTTAAACTCATCCACCTTCGCCACCTCTACTCCTTGCATCCTCACCATTCCTCTACTCTCCCTCTCATTTACACACATATATTCTGTCTTAGTCCTGCTGACCTTCATTCCTCTTCTCTCTAGAGCATATCTCCATCTCTCCAGGGTCTCCTCCACCTGTTCCTTACTCTCACTACAGATCACAATGTCATCTGCAGACATCAAAGTCCAAGGGGAATCCCTGTCTGATCTCATCTGTCAACCTGTCCATCACCATTGCAAATAAGAAAGGGCTCAGAGCTGATCCTTGATGTAACCCCACCTCCACTTAAAAGCATCCATCACTCCCACTGCAGACCTCACTGCTGTCACACTACCCTCGTACATATCCTGTACCACTCTTACATACTTTTCTGACACTCCTGACTTCCTCATACAATACCACAACTCCTCTCTAGCACCCTGTCATACGCTTTCTCTAAGTCTACAAAAACACAATGCAACTCCTCCTGACATTCTCTGTACTTCTCCATCAACACTCTCAGAGCAAAGATCGCATCTGTAGTGCTCTTTCCCGGCATGAAACCATACTGCTGATCACTAATCATCATGTCCCCTCTTAACCTTGCTTCCACTACTCTTTCCTATAACTTCATGCTGTGAGTGATCAATTTAATCCTTCTGTAGTTACTACAGCTCTGCACATCACCCTTATTCTTAAAAATAGGTACCAAACACTTTCTCCATTCCTCCGGCATCCTCTCACTTTCTAAGATTTCATTAAACAATCTGGTTAAAAACTCCACTGACATTTCACCTAAACACCTCCATGCTTCCACAGGTATGTCATCTGGGACAACAGCCTTTCCATTCTTCATTCTCTTCATAGATATCCTTACTTCCTCCTTGCTAATCCATTGTACTTCATGATTCACTATCCCTACATCATCCAACCTTCTCTTCCTCTCATTCTCTTCATTCATCAACCCCTCAAAGTACTCTTTCCTTCTCCTCAACACACTCTCCTCGCTTGTGAGTATGTTTCCCTCATTATCCTTTATCACCTTTACCTGCTGCACATCTTTCCTAGCTCGGTCCCTCTGTCTAGCCAATCGGTAGAGGTCCTTTTCTCCCTCCTTAGTGTCCAACCTTTCATACAACTCTTCATATGCCTTATCCTTAGCCTTCGCCACCTCTTTGCCATGCACCTCATCTCCTTATACTCATGTCTACTTTCTTCATCTCTCTGACAATCCCACTTCTTTGCCAACCTCTTTTGTCTGTACACTCTCCTGTACTTCCTCATTCCACCACCATGTCTCCTTGTCGTCCTTCCTCTGTCCAGATGTTGATACCAAGCACCTTTCTAGCAGTCTCCCTTACTAGCTCTGCTGTAGTTACCAAGCTATTTGGTAACTCTTTACTACCACCCAGTGCCTGCCTTAACTCATCCCTGAACTCCATCTCACAATTACCCTTTTTCAATTTCCACCATTTGATCCTTGGTGCTGCCCTCACACTCCTCCTCCTCTTCTTGATCACCAACGTCATCCTACAAACCACCATCCTATGCTGCCTAACTACACTTTCTCCAGTCACCACTTTACAGTCTCCAATATCCTTCAAACTGGCCCTCCTACATAAGATATAATCCACCTGTGTGCATCTTCCTCCACTCTTGTACATCACCCTATGCTCCTCCCTCTTGCTAAAATACGTATTCACCACAGCCATGTCCATCCTTTTCGCAAAATCCACTACCATCTGACCTTCTGCATTCCTTTGTTTAACACCATACCTACCCATCACTTCCTCATCCCCTCTGTTCCCTTCACCAACATGCCCATTGAAATCTGCTCCAATCACCACTCTCTCACCCTTGGGTACAGTCATCACCACTTCATCCAATTCACTCCAAAATTTTTCTTTCTCATCCACTGCACACCCAACATGTGGAGCATATGCACTAACAACATTCATCATTACACCATCAATTTCCAGCTTCATAAACATCACATCAAATCTGACACACTCCACCTCCAAAACACTCTTAGCATACTGTTCCTTCAGAATAACTCCTACACCATTTCTCCTCCCATCCACACCATGATAAAACAAGTTGAACCCACCTCCGATACACCTAGCCTTACTCCCCTTCCATCTGGTCTCTTGCACACACAATATACCAACCTTCCTTCTGTCCATCATATCAGCTAGCTCTCACCCTATACCAGTCATACTGCTAACATTCAACGTTCCGACCCTCACTTCCACAGTCCTAGCCTTTCTCCACTCTTCCTGCCTTCGGCCATGTCTTCTGCCTCTTCTCCTCCTTCGGCCAACAGTAGCCCAATTTCTGCCAGCACCCTGTAGGCTAACAGTACTGGTGGCAGTCGTTGTTAACCCGGGCCTCGACCGATCCGGTATGAAAATGTTTATTGGTGACTGCAAGAAATGATTTGACGATGTTTTATGCCGGATACCCTTCCTGACACAACCCTCCCCATTTATCCAGGCTTGGGACCGGCACAAAGAAATGCACTGGCTTGTGCATCCCCATAACAATACTGGAAAGAAAAGGGCTAGCAAAACTGTTAATACTGTAATGCAGGGAGACGCAACAATAAATGTATTTCTTTAGAAGCAAGAACTCTGAGTGAGAGTAATGATATTATCATGGTAACAGAGAAGGTTTTGAAAGGGATCCACCTTTGAGTGTATGAAGTTACAAAGCATTTCATAATGTTATGCACTTAAAAAGGAGTGGGTGTCTCAATGCATCTTTGCCATACAATGGAATTTCCTTTATCACATAATAGTAGTCATTTTAAGATTATGGTAGTAAACATTAGTTTTAATAAAATGATGGGTTAGAGTACGCCTTATTTTACACCCCCCCCCCCCAAATCAGAATGCAGGAGAAATGAGTGAATATGGTAAACTTCTTTAAGTGAATTTTGAGAACAATTATGAAAACAGATTTGTCCATCTAATAAGTTATTTTAAGGGCAAAAGCACTCATCTATTTGTTTTTCAATAAAGAAGTTCTGAGTACTAAACAAGTTTTAAGTGCTTGGTTAATCTGAAGTCTCAAATGAACACGTCTACACTGCATGGTTCCTTTTTCTTGATATTTTAGGATTCTCAGCCAGTAGCTTGCTTGCTAACAAGTACCACTTTTCTCTGTGGTCTACTGATTTCCTTATGGGAGGTAGATGTGTTAGACTCCTAAGGCTGGACCCCACTCCAGGCCAGTAATCAAGGAACCTGAATCCTCACCACTGACATTGGAGAACTACAGTTATTTGGAATACAAATGGATACACTCAGTATTTTCAGATGCAGACCTCTTTGCATCAAGTACAATTTCCCTTAAGAGCACACAGGGAACACAAACAGCCCAGGGTCTGGGTTTCTCCGTCTCCCTCTGGGTCCCCAGTAAGACTCCCCATTGATACAGCTGCAGAGTCAAGTTCTCAGCTGAGTGCTCAAACCAAGACCTCCACCACTCTCTCTCTGTGAGACCAGTGCTTTGTGTCTCTGCTCCAAGTAGCTGACACACACACACACAAACACCTGGGAAAGGCTGGCACAGATTTACTAGCTATGCCACTTTCTGTCCAGACTTTAAGGTAGTTTCACTGCCACCAGTCAGTTACTATAAGGTTCTTAAAAGGGTATCCAATTATACTGAGTGAAGTTAATATTGAAAGAAATGGTAATGTTGACCAAACAGCAAGACATTCAGGAGTGGCCAGAGTCATTTCCAAATAAATACATACAAATACCCTCAAAGCTTAAATATTTCCTCTAAGGAACCAGTCACAATGAGAAGTTTAAATGTTTATTTATGAAAAAACTAAGTATCTATTTACAGTAAACACCAGAGTTTGTCACAGGAAATACTGAAAATAAGTCCAGAAAGATTCATACAGTTACAGAAAAACAATACTTAACTATTCTCACTATATTTTCCTGACTAATCTAAAGAGTACTAGACCCTGGTCACTTACTAGCGCAAGGCAAGATGAAGTGGGTATGTCATCTTGCTCCTTTCTTAGGTTCCAAAACAGACTGCTCAGTCTGACAGAGACTTCTCAATATAATACCCAATTATTATTTCAGAGTTGATTACACTTTGACATCACATCTTGTCACCTGACTCTGTTTCCCACACTCACCAACACTAGAAGCTGCCAGGATTTTAGCACCTACATGTCAATAATACACATGAAATAGTATTTCTCAGAGCTAGTGCAGCTGCTGGAATTCATAAAAACATAAAACACTTCCCTTCTTCCTACAAGAGCTAATAAACCATACTTCTTACAGACATTGCGTCTCTGGCTTCATTCAAAACTGTGAGATAACATCTTTATGGCCTAGGTTCAGTAGTTTAATTTTCTTACTATTTCTGAAGTTTGGGATTAACCTCTTCTCTTCCAGTATCCTCTGTCAAAACATATATATTTAATTCAGTTACAATAATGCATGCACATTTCTTTTCTTTTCAGCAGGGAGCACTTTTGATGCATTTTAACACAAGCAGCTTTACAAATACATTTTCCAACACAAGCATCTGTAAAAGTTTGATATAAAAATGACATATGATTCTTTACAAAATTCCAGCTAGCTGTGCTGGCATGTTACACATCCACTGCCTGACTTCTCCTGGCATGGCTGGCAGTACCTCTTATCATCACAGTTTTTTCATCAATACACAGTAAAAATGAAATACCATTACCATGGAAATTTCTTTTAATACTTCCAAGTCTTAAATCAAGATAGAGACTCAAAAAATGTTCCTCATATAGACCCATTTCATTTCTTAATACCTATTATAAAATATATAAGCCAATAATAAATGCATTAAACATTGCAAAGAAAGATGTCATATAGTGATCAAACTGGCTTCATATTAAATAGGAAAACTCAAGATAATTTAAAAAGAAAACACTTTTTGGAATATATTAGAAATAATGAAAAAAATTAACATTTTAACATTAATGAATTCATTTCAAAATTTTCTGAATTTTGCAGATGATATCTTAATTACTACTGGTGATACTGTCAAATCTTCTACTGATTTATTTCTTCTACTGATTTATTTAAATCTATTGAATGCTGTGAAGAACTTTCCAAAATGAAATGTAATAATAGAACAAAAATTGTTAAAGGACCACTAAAGGCAAATGTTGATAGAAACATGTAATTTTTTTATCTTTTCATGATTTATGGCATCTCCCAAAGCTGCCTGCAGCAAAATAAGTACTCATTCCTAAGTTTATTTTTTCAATCTTTGTCTGTCCTCATGGGGACAGATATTGAGGTTCCTTAGGGTTGCTACCTTTCTATGTGGTGAAAACTGGACCAAAACCACACACCCCTTGCACTTCCTACAACCCCCACCTCTCTCTCTCCACCCATTTTTCAGCCCACCCTACCCACACTCTCACCCATTTTATGATGCAAATGTGGACATCATCACAAGGTGGAATGCCTTCCTTCGCTTTTTTCTCTCTTTCAGAACAAAGACCACATTTTTAATGCATCGCTAATGATGCTTTTCAATCAAAAAGTTATTCTGTGGCTGCTTTTTTACGAACTCGTGTTTATCTGCAAAAACAAAATGCCAAACACTGGAGTTTGTGCAGTGCCTTCTGGACTACTGGACCAGCATTTTGATTTTTGGGTAGTCTGGAAAAATACTGGAGAGGTGGCAACACTAGGATTCCTTTGGAAAGCTAAATCCGTTCCATAATGCACAGATTGTGAGAATTAGTAACCCTAGCATTTGTCAGACTAGACTTCTATTCACTTAGAATGGAACAACTGAAAAAAGCTGTTAAGTATGACAGTCTGCAGCTCATAGATCATTGGCTGGTCTGCACTCAGTTTTACAATTGTTGTTCTTACTGATGTAATACACATTCTTTGAAAGAAGCTTGCAAAAGTGTCAACAAATTACTAACATAAAAAAACATTTTTACAAGGAGAGTTTTGCAAGTTTCAATTCCTGGCCAACTAGTCAATTTTGCATGATAATAGACAAACAAATTACAGCCTGGTGTGTCACCAAAACTGTTACCTCATATGTCTCTTTTTACTGTGTACTGTTTTAGCCATTGCCTCTGAATGTGAGCATTGTGCTGAATGTATTTACATACACGTAAAGTGCATTTATTGGATTATTTTAACTGTTTTATAGAACTTATGATCAATCATTGGGACATATGAAACCTGTACACCCTCCCATGCTTGCTAACACTATGATGTAATTTCAACATATATTGCATTTACTAGGGCAATGCTAACATTGAACTATTCAGCATTTCCCACTGTGGCTACTGGTATTTATTGAATAAACTGCCTGGATATTTGTTGTTATCCTGTAGGTTGTGTCTGGCCGCAAGTGTGAATTAATGTTGTGCTCACTTACCTGGCATGTACCTTACCTCATAACACTATAGTATATCCTTACCTTCCACATTCTCCATTCACATGCACCCACAGCTTTCCTCAAGACAATACTTTGCTCATATTGATTTTTTAGTGTTGTCTACCTACAAAAAGACTTTGTTACATCTCTTTTTGCCTATTTTTTTCATACAGCTCTAGCTTTACTTCACTCATGGCTGTCCCCCCTCCCCCCAAGTGAAGAATTTCTGATAATTATCCTGCAAACAACTGAGGGCAAAAGGAGTCACTACTGGGAGTTTTACTGTCTGAAATAGTCTTATCTATAGGTCTGCTTCACTCATAGCTGCCCCCCCAAGTGAAGAATTTCTGAAAATTATTCTGCAAACAGCTGAAGGCAAAGGGACTCACTACTGGGACTTTTACTCTCTGCAATATTCTTTTGTAGGTGTATTCCCTGTTAACTAATTTTTGCATCTAGTTCTTAGTGCTTTTACTTAATTTTATTATACTGGTTTAGCATGCACACTTACAAGGTCTCTCCCTTCCTTTTCCCAATCCCTGCCATTGAAATTAACTGCCATTAGCTGGCAGCAGAACACCACTAAACAGCTGAATCTTAGCCCAGATTAGCAGATCATCTTGTTATTTAAATTCTCCAGTATTACTGTTTACTGTAAAGTCACCAAAGTCCCTTCAAAACAGTTATTTTTTCCATTCACTGTGAATAAATAGTGGAACACAGTAACTGGCATTATCCCTGCCAATAAACTACAACGGTTAGACTCCTGATACTTTTTTCCCCAGCTCTTACCTCCTAGGTAGGGCTCTAGATCAGGTTTCGCTACCATCCCCCCACTGAATGCACTCACAGCAGCATTAGTCAGTAACATTACCTCCCCTTTCTCTCCCTTCTGCACTTGAAACTATCATCCCTACTTCAACCTAACTTTCTGATGGTTTCTGTTGTTTCTCTTGTCCCACCTTGCAAGTCGAGTCGGGCCTTTCCGCTTCGTGCGGGCTCACTTTGATCCCCTCCCCTACCCCCATTCCCATCCACCACCATATCAATTACATATATACTTAGCCATACCACACCCAGTTTCAAGAAACCAATCAACACACCCCACTATAAGCCCATCCCATACTCAATCAATATAAGCCTCACGCTGTTAACCCATCCCACCTACCTCAGTTAAACACCTTTTTCAACTGTAGTACAACGAGCTTCAACTCATCACTCCCACCCCTTTCTCTCCCACATCCTATTCTGGCACTTCTATATTCACCAAACATTCACCAATGTCACTAATACACTTCACTGTATTACCACTTCTTTTTTCTCACTATGTCTCATACTACTTCTACACCTTACACCATTACATCCTACTCATACAGTACCAAAACCCACCTCTTGTACAGTTATCCATCTTCTTAAACACAACTCCTATTTCACAATATATCCTAGTCTTTATTCCATTAATACATTATTATTCTTCAAACATACAATCCTAACACATACAGAGCTAACTCTGCAAACTAATACTCTTCACAACTCAATATAACGCTAAGTATAAACTGCTTCAGCAACACCACTCAAACAGTACATCCACACTTCCCCAATGTGGAGACATCCACCCCAACCCAGGACCCACTCAAACTACCTTCCCACCTTAAAGCTCACTACCATTAATATACAAACTATCAGAAACAAAATTCCAGAATTCCATGCCTGGATAGCATATTCTAGACCCAATATAATTGCTGTAACCGAGACATGGCTAAAACCATATATAAAAGACAAGGAGTTCCTCCCTCCAGGTTTCTCCTGCCTAAGGTCTGATAGACCACACAAGAAAGGGGGAGGAGTTGCTCTTCTTTATTTTAACTCTTTCACCATCATTCCTTACCCAAACTCCATTCCCCAATTCTCTGCAGCTGAACTCATCATTGCACATCTAAAACTAAATGATTTCAAAAGTCTGTGCCTGATAGCCATTTATATCCAATCAGGCAACAATGTTTCGGTCTAATATTAGCCTGGACCTCAAATAATATCCACAGTGAAACTATAATCCTAGGGGATGTCAACATAAATTGGATAGACCATACAAATCCTTCTCCAAATGCTTCCATCAACCTCTATAACTTCACTCAGCTCATTACTACCATAACCAGGCACAGGAATAACACTAAGAAAGGCACCTTACTTGATTGCGTCTTAAGTGTCCAATCTCAACCAAATTACATCTGCAGAACTCTACCCTGCAATAACAGTGACCATCTGCCCGCCTATATAACGTGCCATCTCCTCAACCTTACATGAGCACCAGTACAGACCCTCTAGATGGCTAACTAACTTCAACCCCATAAGCTTCACTGAAACATTAAGCAAAATCAATTGGAGCATTCTAAAGTATTTGCCTCTAGATGAAGCAGTTGAATTTTTCAATTCAACTTTCCTCAGTATACTCAATAGAATGCCCCCCCCCCCTCCGGAATAAGTGAATCCAAGCAAATCATGGAATTTGGTTTTCTAGAGACACAAAAAAACTTATGAATACCAGAGACAGCGCATGGAAAAAATGGCATAATAGTAAAATCCCCATAGATCTCCAGCTTTTCAAACAACTCAACAATCAAGTAAAGCGTCTAGTTATTAATGATAAAAAACAGTACTACTTTCATCTCCAAAACAGAACTATAACCCAAAAGAGTTCTGGAATTCAGTCTCCGCTGTATTAAACCCTGGAACCAAAAGCAATCCTTGCCCAAACACTGACAAAACCCCTGCTGAACTAGCTACCCTTTTCAACTCCTACTTGATAGACACTATATCCAAACTTGCTTCCACCTTTCCTACAACTACTCAACAGCAACCCCACTTCTACAAACCATACCCCAGAAAAGCCTTCCCACCAGTTTTTCTCCTCTCATGTTCCCACTTCCACTATTTCTAAACTCCTGCTAAAACTCAAACCCGGTAGCACCGCCCCAGACAGTTTAACCCCAGAATACCTTCAAATGTCTGTCAAATCCATCAGCTACCTCATAAGCATTCTCATAAATAGATGTATCCAAGAAGCCTATGAGTCATCCATTTGGAAGAAAGCTTATATCATACCCTTACATAAAGGCAGTAATACTTCAGACATCTTAAATTTCAACCCTATAGCCATTCTATCTCTTATTTCTAAAATGGAAAAAAATATTCAAATTCAACTCATGGATTGCCTTTTCCCAAAACCAACTACTTTCCTCAACTCTGCATGGATTCTGTCCTGGCCAGAGTACTACAACTCTCTCCTATCCTTCCTAGACACTGTTAAACACTGCCACAATGATGGTAAACTTGTCTCTGCACTCTTTCTTGATCTTTCTAAAGCTTTCAACACCATCTCCAATCCTCTCCTCCTTTCTAAGCTCTCACACCTTGGCTTGTCCACACCTATCCTTAACTGGTTCATCAGTTACCTCACAGACAACAATCCACCAAATGGCTGCACTCACTCTCATTTTCTCATTACTTCTACCGGAGTTCCCCAAGGATCCATCTTAGGCCCCCTCCTGTTCAGTATTTTTATTAATGACTTTCACTCCACTCTCACTCATGCATCTGTAGTTCAATACACGGATGATTCTACTATTATCTGCTCTGGTAACTCTGAAACCGAACTTCTGACCATCATCCAGAATGCTTTCTCTATTACTGAAACCTGGATGACAAATAATCACCTCACCCTCAACCCAAATAAAACAAAACTCTTGCTCTTTATGCCCCAAAAAAGTACCACCATTAATAAATCTGATTTAATTATTTTCTCCTCCAACAAGACTGCCTTAGAGATAGTTTACCATACTAAGTTACTTGGCATAACCTTAGATGACAACTTAACTTTTGACCAACACATCTACAACACCATCAAAAAAACACACCAAATATCTGGTACCCTCTACCGACAAACACTTTTTAAACTACTCTACTAGAAAAACACTTGCCCAAATACAATCCTCATTAAAAAATAAAATGGAGAGCTGCTATAACAAAATATTCCACCCACCACTGTCACTCATTACAATCCCTGAACTGGCTAGAACTCCCAAAACAACTAACTTACATACATCTAGCCATAGCACACAAATTCATCTATAATTCCTCCAAATGCCCAGCCCTGGCTTCACTTCTGACTATCAACCAAAGCGTTTGCTAAGATCTGAAAATCAATCACTTATTCAAGTTAAGAGACCTAAACTCCCTGTAGGCCAATACCTTTACTCTTTCACTGTAGCTAAATTCTGGAATGCCCTTCCACCTTCTCTACAGACTATAAATAATGCCCAGTCATTCAAAAAAATCACTCTACAAACATCTCTCCTCTCATTGCCTATGCCCTTGCACCAGCCCCAATTCCTCAGTTACCTGATTACAAACCTGACATCTCTCAGATACCCACACTCTTCTTCACTCTCCCTATTGTGCACTCACCCTTACCCACAGCACAGTGCGCCTCACCCTGCCTCACATGGTGTGTAAAAATTGTATAAGTGTAAGTGTGGATTATCATTACCTGTCTGCTCTATTGAACACCTGCCAAGCACTAGAGTCTTCCACAAAATGTTGCTATGCATTGCCTATGTTACTGTGTCATTTCTGACAACTACATTATTCTAGTGTATATTGTTAAATGCTGTTATTAACTCTCTAAAGAATATCTTAATTAGGTATATATATTTTTTCTTTTTTGGAGCCTTTCTCCCTGGGCCTCCACTGAAAATGGGCTCATTTCAGCCCAGTGAACTTTCCTGGTTAACAAAATCAAATAAAATAAATTCACTCCTGAACAGCACACGCCTCGCAACCGACTACCTGACCTTTATATATGCCTGCTCTACACCCACATTTGCTCTATTCTTCCCTTTCCACCACCTATAATATCTCCTGTATCTCCTTAACAGATAAACCTCCACTGTTCTCTCACACAAATGCAATGACAATTGATATTTTAAGCACCACTTCAGTGCCTCTTCCTATATCAACAATCACACTGTACAGCCAGTAGCTATATTTACTCAAATATATTCCCTTTTCTTTGTTTAACCAAAATCCTAGGGAGTTTTAATCTATTATTGATATATGTGTTTTTTTGTCTAACAAACGGTATATATGGCATTGTAACTCGAGATTTTTTCAGTTTAAACCCGACAAAACTCATTGGTATTTGTACTTCTCACTGTATGTATTGCACTGTCAGTTGTGCTTTATGAAATTGTATGTACGTACCTCTGTAGAATGTTTTCACTGTAACTTGTATTTTATCAGATTGTATATGCATCTCTGTGGAGCTTTTATCCCCGGGCCTCCATAGAAAATGGGCACTTTATAGCCCAGTGGACTTTCCCGATAAATAAATGCAATAAAAAAAAAAAATATATATATATATATATATATATACAAAAAATTTTATAATATTATTTTTAAATATTTATTTAAAAAT
>NC_056729.1:1442293127-1442316496 GCF_019279795.1 Protopterus annectens | reverse complement strand
AGTGTGTGTGAGGTGCCTTCACACTTTATACTATTGTGCTTTGGAAGCTGATAATGTCATGTATGTACAATCAGAGCTGCAGGGTATCTTACTTATTGTGTTTTACCGCAGGTACTGCTATATTGTGGTGCCTTTGGTGTTGAATTACATTTAGCTGCCGTGGATCACCTCTTGCCCTTGCCTTCACTTTTCAAAATGATTCCCCTCCCATTGTGTTGCAAAATGTGTTCTATAGTCGATCTACTGCAGGTTTGCTTTGCGCTGCTGTGACAGTTCTCTTTTCTTTGCAATCTGGCACCTCCCCTATCCTGTTCTGCAGGTTGCTACTAGCAGCCTTGTTAGCTACCATCAATGGCCCACTGTGAGTTAATAGGTGTTAATTACTCAGTTGTACTCCAATTACCCTACTGTGGCATTTCCTTATTGTCTTCCCATAACCTTCCTGTTTCAGCTGTGATGCATGCCGTGTGCAGCCATTTACCGGGTTTCGAGTGTGTTGTCATTCACGTATACATGCGCTTTAGGTCACCTTGTGTGCTCTCAGCTAAGCAAAGCTATGGCTACATCCACACCCCTATCCTGCGGCTTTGCTTAGCAATGGGCAACCCAGAATAGCAATGCTCCAATGTGCTTACAGCTATGATGGCACACCCCTGTGCTGATGTCATGTATACCTCCAGGCCACTCCTCGGTGTTGTACTGCTGTGCCATGTGGTACATCCTTAGGCCGGTGGGACATTTGCGATTCAGTATTACTTGCCTCATTTGCATGGCATTGACTACTAATTCATAGTTACCACACCGAACACTGTCACAGACCCTTAGCAACCCTTGCACCTTGGTTGTGGTGTAGCATGCATACCATTGACTATTATGGCAAAATCATAATTTGTGTAACATTGCAATTTTATGACATCTGTATATATTTTCCTCGTGTTCCCATTTGCACACACATGCCCTGCAGTTGTACTTTGCGTTAGTGTGGCCATGACATTAAATGTTATTTTTTATGTGTTGTGCATGTTTTTTATGCCATTGGCTGCATATTTAGCCATTGGCATATGTTAACTTTGTAATACGTAAGTTTGGTCCACTTTCATGGCTCCGATGTTCTGTTTGGAAAAATGTAAACCATTTTTTTTGGTTTACATTTCTTTATGCTTACGCTATGCCTGCACCACTTTATGAATCGCTATGTACCTTAATTTGCATGCTGCACTACTGCACATGGGGTGATTAGCATACATGAGCTGAGAGCTGCGCAGATCTGGCATACGCTGGTAGTGCACGTGGAATTGGATAGTACCCGAATTGCTCAGCGGCCATATTTGGCATTAGACCGCTTACGCTACTCCTGCGCCTGGCGCAAGCTTCATGAATCCAGGGGTATGTCTTTATACATTTTATAACTTATCCCATTCACTCCAGGAACTGAACACTCATTAACTTGTTTCCAGAATGTCATTTAACTCTTTTAATGTAATAGTGTTTTTTTTTCATTTTTTGATTCTCTAACATAAGTTTCTTCCAATTCTAATAAATGTATTATTTTTCTGTACTTTTTTCCTCCCCTGATCTACTCACTTTCATAATCTTTTCTTGTTTACAACTTTCTTATCATAATTCATCTTTTATTCTCTGTATTAAACATTCTCCAAACCTTTTCTACTTCTTTTTAGCTAAATATGGAGATGCTTCTTTTGATCCCTTAAATAATAATAATAATAATAATAATAATAATAATAATAATGCTGTTGATATAATAACATTTTATGTTACTTTTATTTTCTTGTATATTTCTCTTTCCCTGTTTATATACTTCCTTTCATTTTCTAATATTCCCTTTCTAAATCTGCCAGCAAATCACAATTTATCTTTTTCTCAGTTTTCATTTTGCCTTTTTCTACTTTAAGATAAACCATCTTATACTTCTTAAATTGTATCCACTATTCAGTCCACAAAAACTAGACATCTCTCATGGTAAGGTGATCTTTTATATATTTTTTTATTTTTACATTTGTTTGTTAACAAGGTAGGTGAGCTGGTCATGTGATCACTTTTTGTCTCAACCCAGACCAAAGTATTATAAAACAGAATTGTTAAACAGTCAGTATACAAGTGATAACCCATTGAAGGATATAGACTAAAGCACTGAAGTAATTTGGTAAGGTACTAATAGCACTGTATACGGCATTGAACATGCTAAAAGACACATACCTTGGCGAGAAGAAATGCTGTAATAATAATTTATACATGTAACACAATCTGGATGACAGTAACTAGAATGCAGATCAAAAGCTTGAAAAATATTACAATCACTATGCATAGTATACAAAGTACTAGTCAATGAAAAGTACCCGAAAGAAATATTGGATTAATGTATGCATGTTGAATGTTAAGGACCTTGTTTCCAACTTAATTTATTTATCGTTTGTTGACCAGGTTAGTTCCACTAGGCTAGTAGCCTCTTTCAGGGGAGACTCGGTGTGATATTTATACTACTAGATGATGCACAATTAATGAGCAGCTATATAATTATTTTCATGTTACGAAGCCAAAGATACCAATAATATTTGGTATCCCGAAGACTCATAAAGATTTGGCCCCTCTCAGATTTAGACCCATTGTTTCTGGGGCAGGTAATATTATGGAGCCCCTTGCCAAATTTATAGACCATGTAGCTAAAAGAGTTTTAACACCGATTGTGCACATTTGCAAGGACTGCTGGCATTTTTTAAAAGTCATTAACCGGCAAATGTTTAATCCAGACCTCTATATGGTAACTATTGACATTACAGACTTGTTTTCGAGTATTCCACACATGGTAGGGCTTGAATGGTTCAGGCAAGTGCTCACTTTTGATGGCACGCTGGGTAGTAGTGTTATTAACCTGGTGGTAGATTTAATGGACACAGTTTTGACAAACAATTTTATTTATTTTAATGGAGAGTTTTACCGCCAAAAGAAAGGTGTATGATGGAAGCATGTTGTGCTTCGCTTTATGCCAACTGTGTACTCTACCACTGGGAGCAGCAATTTGTTTTTAACACACCATGGAAGAAGTTTATAACACACTACACCAGATACCTGGATGATATCTGCCTATTATGGAATGGCTCTAATGACGACTTGAGCAGGTTTTTAGACTACATTAACGGAAGTACTGAGTTTTTAAGATTCACTCATAGTATTGACCAAGACATTTTACACTATTTGGATGTAACACTAATTAAAGATTATGTAAATAGTTGTTTCCAATCTAAACTTTTCAGAAAGACTACCTTTTTCAATGCATACCTCCACTTTAATAGTGGGCACCCTTTCTACCAGAAGAAAGGGATAGTTAAGGGCCAGATGATTAGGGCCTGAAGAATGTGTAGTACTTTGGAATATTTTTTAGAAGTTAACACACTCAGTGCTCTATTCACAGAGAAAGGATACCCGGCCAACTTGATTGACGAGTTGACCAAAGAAGTAATTGAAAAAAGGGAATCCAGGTACTACCCCTTATTAGGAACTGGGATAGTTAATACAGAGTCGGTGACAGATAACAGCCTTTCAAGATTTAAAAACAGTTTCACATATACATATTCCTCTAACTCTCAAATAATAGAACAGGCCATTTTAAAATACTGGCCTATAATATCAGTAAATGATGACATAAAACAGTTGGTGTTAGTTTGTTAGAAAAAGAGGAATGAATTTAAAGGAGTTTTTTGAGAAAAGTAAGGCTGCAAACAATGAACCCACTAGAATGAAGACGGGTACCCATAAATGTGGTTCATGTAACCAATGTGTTTTCATGTTGAACCAGGATGGTATCTCTATCCCTTCTAGAAAATTTAGATACAAGTTTAAACAATATTTTAACTGTGCAACTAAAGGAGTTGTTTATCTAGGAATCTGCCTACATTGTTACAGTTTTTATGTAGGCAAGACAGAAAGACATTTTATAAAAAGAGTTTATGAACATCAATACAATATTAGCAAAGGTAGAGAGACCAATGCCTTTTTTAAGCATTCCCAAGTATGTGAAAATATGCAACTTAAGTTTACCATTTTAGAACAAGTGAGACCCGATCCATGAAGGGGTAATTGGGAAGCTAGGTTGGAGTACCGGGAATTGTTCTGGCAGCTCAGATTGGTTGCAGTTTGTCCACCAGGCATGAATGATGCCTTGAACATAAATAGTGTGCTCAAATTAAGAAGGGCACGATTATAATGGGGTTCCCAAGAGGTGTTTAATTTCATCATTAAGCGGATTGGTATTGCATGTATTTTTACATATCTTTACATAATTTTATGTCTTGGTCAGGTAACTTTCTGATACATCTTATAATAAGGGGGACTGTGTATACACATTTTCATGTGTATTTATATTTATCTGTGTTACACACACATATATATTTATTTGGTTTCTATTACCAACTTTTCATATACATCGTTATTATATTATATTTTTATACATATTTTTATACGCTTTGTCATACAGCATACATTTTCTATATGCATTTTTTGACACTGTTGGGACTATATTCTGGTTTTTGGGTTTTAGTTAGAGGTTTTACTAAATATTTATATGGCATATTACATGCACTATGTTTTTAAACATTGATTAGGGGCGGTTCATTGGAGGAGGGAGGGCGTGTCATGTGACTTTGTATTCAGTATTTAACATGGTTAACCACATTATAAACATTTTTACTCTGAAGAAGCTCGGTAATAACCGAGCGAAAGCGCTTGGTTTATTGTTGGTGATTTACTTTTGTGATTTTGACAACGTGTGAATAAAGGTGTCGTTTTTAACCTAATTGGGTTGGAATTACGTTTTTTGGAGATAAAAGATTCAGGTCCTGTGGCTTTGGACTTGCTGGTTCCTGGTTTGTGTCTGCACTTGTTGATATTAATACTACTAGATGTACTTTAGCCAGGGCATTGGAGAACTTTCCCTACTATTTTCAATAGCTGCCATGGGATCGTTTACATCCACCTGAGCCACCATCAACTCCAGCAGATGGGGCCCTGGTTTAACATCTCATCCGAAGGATGGCACACTCAGAAGTGCAGTACCATCTTATGCTGCACTGCAGTTTCAGCAATCAATCATCCATGTGTGGGAATATTACCCACAGACATCCATACAAAAGGTGAGTGTGCTACCTGCTGTACCACTGACACTGGCATTTGTTTTCTTTTTCAAATGTTCTTTCAATTTCTTCTTTAACATTGTCAGTTTCTGAACTGCTATTAGAGTGAGGAATGCTATTCCATGCTGCTGGGACAATTTTAGAGAAAACCTTTTAAGTAGTGGAAAGGGACAAATGTGAACAAAAAATCAGTTGCTGAGTCTTCGCTTAGGGAATATGTGGGTTGCATTAAGTCATACTTATTTCTAACATAATGATGGCATGCTGCATATATTATTTTAAAGGTCAGTGAATTTAACAGTAAAGTGGACTTAAAAGTAATAGGTAACTACTCTATCTTTTGAAGAATGTCACAGTGCTGTTTATTTGAAGGAGAAAGACTAATGGTATGTTACTGGAAATGGGTTATCGAGCTTCAAGAGTTAATAGGTGACATAACTTGTAAGCTACTTTCAACTGCTTTAAAACTTCATCAAACTGGCTTTCAGTGTGACAAAGGAAGGATAAATGTTCAACTAAAAGAAAGCCTAGGTATTTTTGTTGGGTATTTTGTGTGTCAGCAGGGTCGAAGGTAGTCAGCCTTTTGACCACGATTGACTTTTTTCTTGTCATAAGTCATATTTCCATTTCTAAAATGTCTCTGACTGTGAAGTTAATTTCTTAATACTATTTCCTTTTATTACCTCACCATTCTGATATAAACTCACCCATATATCCAAGTCATCTTCCAAACTGTAAACAATAGTTCCAGCATCGTGTTCTATATGTCTTCCAATATCAAAACATAATCTCCATTTTTAATGATGTGTGTGTGTATATATATATATATATATATATATATATATATATATATATATATATATATATATATCCACAATTTACTAATTCCTGGACTTTTTTACATCCTGTATTAGTTCTTTCTGTTCACCTGTAAGAGAAGGGAGCTTTGAGCAGCCTATCTGTCCCTGGAGGAGTGGTTTCAGCCCAGAAGTTAGTAGTTTATTGGCCATTTTGGGCTAATTTCTATCTCTTTCACTTCCCTGCTATAAAAACCGCATTTGTGCAAGTCATCTTCCAAACTGTAAACAATAGTTCCAGCTTCGTGTTCTACATGTCTTCCAATATCAAAACATAATCTCCGTTTTTAATGATGCCCTGACATATGTATAAGGTCATTCTTTTCCTGTGTGTGTGTGTGTGTGTGTGTGTGTGTGTGTGTGTGTGTGTGTATGTATATATATATATATATATATATATATATATATATATATATTTATATGTGTATCCACAATTTACTAATCCCTGGACTTTTTTACATCCTGTATTAGTTCCTTCTTCCTTTTCCTAGTGAACTCAATTAAAGTGTTCTAAAACTGTAATTGCATATTTATTGAAATGTAAGGTTTAGTCTTTTCAAATACTATTTTCTTTTACAACAATGTACGCGTAAAGTCCAGCTATCGTCATTACTTTACTAGCTATCCCTTGATCTAATACTGAAACTCAACCAACCGTTGCTATTACAAAATCAAATATTATTATATCCTCATTTTTTTAAGAAAAATACTATCTGGAACATGTATCATATCCAAAATGCCACAATATATTATTTCTAATAACCTTTCTGTTTGAAATCTAGCCTCTTCCTCCAAAACCCTTGTATCAATACAATAATATCCACGTTTAGCTTTAAACACAAGTCTGTCATGCATGTTCATCTAGTTTAATTTTTATACTGTCAATTTTAAATGAAAAAAAATATATTTTTATTTTCCTTTCCTGTTAAGTTTTAATATATATATATATATATATATATATATATATATATATATATATATATATATATATATATCTATACTGAGACTTGTCTGCATATATCAAATGGACACAAGCTGATTTAAGTATACTTTTCTCTGCACTTATTTAAGATTTAAGTCAGTAAATATTGTGTGTCTTTGATTCAATAAATATTGTGTGTCTCTGTCTATCTGCAGTTAGTCCCCCCCCCTCCCTGTCTCCTGTTGTGGTGTTACTCTTGGAGGCTTTGGAATTGCCCGTTCCTGCTGTAAATCTGTTTTTGCACACTCATCCTGGACCCATCTCATTTGCTCACTCAGCTGAGTACAGTGAGATCATATTTTGATTTCAGATAATCCTACCGGTCCCATCTCCTCTGCGGTGTACACAGAGAGCACTTGGGAAGGACATTCCCTATAGTATCTTAATCTGCTCTGTTTCCTCCCTCTCCAAAAAAAAAAATTGCACTTCATCTGCTTTACTGTATTTGTGTTTCTTCCTACTTTATTACCTTATTTTGCTTTTGCCTCTTCTTAAAAGTACTCAATTGAATTTATTCTGCTGCCTTTGTTACTGCTTGTTAGTAGCCTGATTAAATTGTAACTGTTATTCTAAGGCCCTTGGTTTAAGCACTTGTGCTTCAAACCAGTTGTTTTACATGAAGAAGGTTTGTGGTCTGCACTGTTGTGGCAGGACAGGTAGTGCACATCCTTCTGAGTTGGGAACTGCTGATTGAAGGCTCAGTGTCTGTTATTCTAAAAGTGTATTAGTTCTGGGTTAAGCACTTGGGCTTCAAGCCAGTTATTTTACATTAAAAAGGTTTGTGGTCTGCACTCTTGTGGGAGGAGAGGCTAGATTCTGCCCTTCTGAGCTGGGAATTTCTGGTTAAAGACTTATTGTGCATGCTTACTTGAACTGTTTCTTTATGAAATTGGTACGCCTTGTTTGTTGTAGCATAGATTAGATTTGGCTTTGTTTGTATAACTTGTGCACTGATCCAGGCCGTCTTTTTTTGGAGAAGGTGTCTCTGTACCATAGTGGCAGGACTGTACAGTTAGAACTTGTCTGATTGAAGACTGCTTCGAACAGAGCTCAGTTTTGAGCTTTTTAACTGGTTAATTGGGTAAAGTGTTGTTTTGATTGTATCTGCTCTATTTTTCTGAAAACAAATATTTATATATATACTTGTTTCCCACCTTTCTGAACTAGTATAGTCCAGTTTTCAGGTCACTGCTGAATCCAGGGCTGTGTTACAAGTTTCTGTGTTTCCCATACCTTACATGGATATAAGGAAGTTTCTCTGTTCACCTCTGAGAGAGGGGAGCTTTGAGCAGCCTATCTGTCCCTGGAGGAGTGGTTTCAGCCCAGAAGTTAGTAGTTTATTGGCCATTTTGGGCTAATTTCTATCTCTTTCACTTCCCTGCTATAAAAACTGCATTTGCACAGTTTTTTGTGCTTGTATTCCGCTCAGCAATTGCCTTCCAGGTGTTCTGCAGAGTCTACAGCAGCAGAGAGACAAAAGAGAGTTTGGAGTGATTAAGTATAATTTTTCTGCTTTTCTTGCTGTCTTAACTAATTCCACCTAAAACGCAGTTTCTTTAGTGTTTCTGTGATTTAAAAAGTTTGTTATTGCTACATATTGTACTTATTTGCTGCCTGCACTTGAATTAAGTCATTTTTGTGTTTAAATAATCTGTTTAACTGTTGTAGGCTACACACTAAAGTGCGATAGTCTTTTCTGTGCATTTAAAGTGTTGTTTTGATTATATCTGCTCTATTTTCTGAAAAAAAAAACAAAAAAAGAAAAACATATACTTGTTTCCTGCCATTCTGAACTAGTATAGACCAGTTTTCAGGTTATTTCTGAATCCAGGGCTGAGTTACAAGTTTCTGTGTAACCCATAACTTACTTGGATAGAAGGAAGTTTCTCTGTTCACCTGTGAGAGAGGGGAGCTTTGAGCAGCCTATCTGTCCCTGGAGGAGTGGTTTCAGCCCAGAAGTCAGTAGTTTATTGGCCATTTTGGGCTAATTTCTATCTCTTTCACTTCCCTGCTATAAAAACCGCATTTGCGCAGTTTTTGTGCTTGTATTCCGCTCAGCAAGTGCCTTCCAGGTGTTCTGCAAAGTCTACAGCAGCAGACAAAAGAGTGACTTTGGCGTGATTAAGTATAATTTTTCTGCTGTCTTAACTAATTCCGACTAAAATGCCAGTTTTTTTAGTGAATCTATGATTTAAAAAGCTTGTTATTGGTACATATTGTACTTATTGCCTGCACATGAATTAAGTAATTTTTGTGTTTAAATAATCTGTTTAACTGTTGTAGGTTACACACTAAAGTGTGATAGCCTTTTCTGTACATTTAAAGTGTTGTTTTGATTGTATCTACTCTATTTTCTGAAAAAAAAACAAAAAACATATACTTGTTACCTGCCTTTCTGAACTAGTATAGTCCAGTTTTCAGGTTATTGCTGAATCCAGGGCTGAGTTACAAGTTTCTGTGTTACCCATACCGTACTTGGATAGAAGAAAGTTTCTCTGTTCACCTGTGAGAGAGGGGAGCTTTGAGTGGCCTATCTGTCCCTGAAGGAGTGGTTTCAGCCCAGAAGTTAGTAGGTTATTGGCCATTTTGGGCTAATTTTGATTGTATCTGCTCTATTTTCTGAAAAAATAAAACAAAAAAAACAAAAACATATAGTTGTTTCCCACCTTTCTGAACTAGTATAGTCCAGTTTTCAGGTTATTGCTGAATCCAGGGCTGTGTTACAAGTTTCTGTGTTGCCCATACCTTACTTGGATAGAAGGAAGTTTCTCTGTTCACCTGTAAGAGAAGGGAGCTTTGAGCAGCCTATCTGTCCCTGGAGGAGTGGTTTCAGCCCAGAAGTTAGTAGTTTATTGGCCATTTTGGGCTAATTTCTATCTCTTTCACTTCCCTGCTATAAAAACTGCATTTGTGCAGTTTTTGCACTTGTATTCCGCTCAGCAAGTGCCTTCCAGGTGTTCTGCAAAGTCTACAGCAGCAGACAAAAGAGTGGCTTTGTAGTGATTAAGTATCATTGTTCTGCTTTTCTTGCTGTCTTAACTAATTCCGACTAAAACGCCAGATTTTTAGCGAATCTGTGATTAGCCATTTTGGGCTAATTTCTATCTCTTTCACTTCCCAGCTATAAAAACTGCATTTGTGCGGTTTTGCGCACCCAGCAGCGCCATTTAGCTAGAGTTAAACTATTCTTGGCTCCACAAAGTCTACTCTTCAATTTTTCCCTTGAAACTAGACAAGCCTTCAACTTTAGCACTCAAACCATTCATTTCACAGTCAAGCACTTGCTTAAAACTCATAGCAAGCACTAATTAACCCTAGCACTAGACCCCCTCCCATACTGTCCAGAAGGACAAGGCTCTCTATTCGTCCCCACCAGCCAATCAGAAAAACAGCTTACTCTACCTATTCAGACATGTCCAAAGGGCAGTTTCTGATGTACTCTCCAGTCCAACTGGTGAATCTGGGCATATTGAAGCAATCTTACAACTGCCTCATGTACACGGACAACCCTCTCCGCCTACCACCAAACACTAATATATGTGAGAGATGCCATTATAAAGCCAAACTGGAGGCAAAGCTATCTCAACCCAAGACTGGAACTGACAGTTAAGAGGAGAAGGGTAATACTTGCAACACACCACCAGTCTCACATAGACCTAATAAATCAACACCGGCAAATAACACACATGAATACATGAAAACATACTTGGAGGCTCTAAATAAAAATCTGCAAAAGCAACAGAGACCTCCAAAGCAGACATTCAAGCAACCTCCACACCCCATCACCAACCATGAAACACATATTTCACATAATCAGTGTGCCACGCAATCACAGCCCTTAATGCAAAATAACATACCAACACACTAGTAATAGGCGACTCTATAGTCAGGCACACTGATGTCCCACTAACTAGGCTGGACAAAGAGAAGGTTACAGTTAGCTGCCTGTCGGGTGCCAGGATCCGCCACATAACACAAGCACACAGGTCACTCCAGAACAAGTACAATTACGACTCTGTCATTGTCCATGTTGGTGTGAATGACCCGAGATGTACCTCCCTGGACTACATGAAAAGAGACATGGAAGAACTCTCTGATCATGTAACCTAGGCTGGCATGACCCTGAACCTGAGTAGCATCCTATCCTCACCAAGAACGATGACACAGTATAAAGAAAAAATGATCAATTTCAACAATTGGCTAATTTCTGGTGTCATTCAAAGGGGATCCAGTATCTGTCTGCCTGGGATGACATGCCTGACATGCCACGTTGCTTCGCAAGAGATGGCTTGCACCTGTCACCCTTAGGCTTTTGAATACTGGCCAAGGCTCTTGCCGCCCCCATAGTGCCTTTTTTAGGCAAGGCTCAAAAGACAAACCCACCACCATAAATAGCACAAGTAACCAAAAATTGAGGGTAATGCTACTCAATGCCAGAAGTCTAAACCTCAAAATGCATGCACTCGAGGTACTCCTCAGTATGGAGAACATCGACATCTGTGCAGTAACAGAAACCTGGTTTAAGGCTCCTGAGAGCACCCCAGCACTACTAGGCTATAACTTATACCATACCTTTTGGCCACAGAACCAGGGCCGAAACAAAAAAGGCGGGGGTGTATCCATATTCATCAAGGATACCCACACCTCCAGGTTAGTGGCACAGCACAATGCATCAGAGATCATCTATGTGCAACTAACAATGGGCAAAACTGCAATCCAAATTGTAGCTTGCTACAGATCACCTACCATTGCCCAGGACCCCCATTCCGCATTTCTGGAGACACTGGGAAATATGAAGGTCCTACCAAACACCCTAATACTGGGTGATTTGAATTACCCAAACATAAACTGGGAGAACAACTCAAGTACTAACTCCCTTGCCCAGCGCTTCCTAGAATTTATAAACTCGAATGCCCTGTATCAACTGGTCAACACTCCCACCAGAGGGAACAACATATTGGACCTGGGCATCACCAACATGGGCGACCGGTGTTCCACACCGGAGGTCAACCCCTTTCTGGTTAGATCAGACCATAGACTAATCACTCTGGATATCCACATTCTGCCCCCACCCCCAATCAAGGAAACCACCATGAAAAACTTTACAAAAGCAAACTTCATGTTACTTAAGATCGAGGTGGAAAGCTTCATAGCCCCCATGCTAAAGGACAATGTTGTCCAAGCTGCTGAAACCTTTACAAAGGCACTCTATGAGCATCTGCAGGAATGCATGGATCGTGCTATCCCAAGTAAAACCAAGACTCACTCTTCCAAGAAAAGGAAACCAATCTGGTGAATCCCTGCCATAAACAAGCTATACAACAGAAGGAGGAAACTAGTACAGAAAAGAGTAAAATCCCAAGAAGGAAAGACATCCCTGATCAGTATCAGCAAGAAACTACGATCCCTCATTAAATCATCCAAGGCTAGTTTAGAAAGAAAAATTGCCAGTGACTCCAAAGATAACCACAAAGCGTTCTTTAGCTATGTCAAGAACCTAAGTGGAAACTCTCAGATCTGCTCTGAGTTAGTGCAGAATGGCACAAAATACACTGAACTGACTGATATTGCCAACATTCTGGCAGGCAGGTTTAGTGCAAACTTCACCCCCCCTCACCCCCTAAAGGACCCATAACCATGCCAGAAGAATGTAGGGCGCCATCAGTCATTGACACACAGGTTAAAACAGCCCTATCCAAAGCCAAAAACACAGCTTTAATGGGACCGGACGGTGTCCCAGGCTGTGTCTTACAAGAGCTCCAAAATGAACTAACCCCTCACCTAAACACACTATTCAAACTCAGCCTCTCTACAGGCTATGTACCCACAGAGTGGCACACAGCAACAGTTATCCCACTCCACAAAGGTGGAGCCACAATGGACCCTGGGAACTATCACTCTATAAGCCTGACTAGCCTGGTCTGCAAGGCTATGGAACGCATCATCATGGAACTCATTAACAGAGACATTGGGAACCTCCAAACCTTGGACCCTACCCAGTTTGGCTTTGTTAAGGGCAGATCATGCCTCCTAAACCTGGTGGACTTCTTTGAGACAGTTACCAAGGCATTAGATGAGGGAAAGGAGGTCCACAAAGCCTACCTACATGCAAAGGCTTTCGACACCATTCCCCATTCTAGTATTATAGACAAGCTCACCAGCTTGAACATAAACCCCTATGTCATGAGATGGGTTACCAACTGGCTCATGGATAGAACCCACATGGTGAGAGTTGCAGGCACTATGTCTGACTCTAAACTGGTTACAAGTGGCGTCCCCCAGGGTTCAGTCCTAGGACCCCTCCTGTTTGGTATATACTTCTCAGAGATACAGGCAAGTATAGGAGGACTATGGCTGACCAAGTTCACAGATGACTGCAAACTAGGGGCCATAATTGATTCTCCAGCTGATACAGACACCCTCCAGATGGGTCACACTGAGACGTATACCTGGTGTCAAAATCATGGCCTCAAGCTAAATGCCAAAAAGTGCATAGTCATCCCCTTTGGAAAAAACAAAGTACCCATGAACTACCACATATGTGGTAGTCCCCTAAATACAGAAAATGTAATAAGGGATCTGGGGGCCCAAGTAGATAGTAATCTCTCCTTTGATAATCATATTGTCAAGGTGGTTGGAAAATCCTTCTATGTGGCCCACCTAATCACAAAAGGGTTCGCATCTAGAACAAAAGAGGTTATTGTGCCTCTCTACTCATCACTCATTAGACCCATCATAGAATACAATGCCCCATTTGGGATATACCTTACAAGACACCTGCAACAGCTGGAAAGACCACAAAAGTACCTCACCAAGAGGATTACTGGCCTCAGACAGATGCCCTGTGCAGCCTGACTCAAGAAACTCCAGCTGTACTTGGTTGCATACCGCTTACTCAGAGGTGATCTCTGCCTGACATACAAGGCCATGTCCAACCCAGAATTGATGGACATGCTCCACCTAAAAAAAAAAACAAATCCCATAGAGCCACACACTCTAGAGATATAAACCTCACCACGACGATAAGTAGGACATTCTGGAGGGATAGATTCCTGTCCCAGAGACTCCCCATGCTTTGGAACAGGATTCCAATATACATCAGGCAGAGCCCTCACTAACACTCTTCAAGAGAAACTTTGGTGGGTGGATGGGAAAGAGAAAATTTACCCCAGGGATCACTGCAGTGGCTCTGCTGGACAGTGGGGCAGGAAACTAATGGCTCTGCTGGACAGAGGCACAGGGAACTAATCTAAGGGGGTGGCGAAAGCCAACACATTCTGGCTAGGCTTATAAATGCCCTTGGGCAGATAGCCTAGTACTTACCTATGAACACACACACACACACACACACACATATATATATATATATATATATATATATATATATATATATATATATAAATTGATTTTTTTCTTATATTGCCATTTTCCTTTTCAGTTTGCTCATCCACCTTTAAGAGATCAAATCTATGTTCTGTTCTTACTTTATTTTATTTATTTATTTATTTTACATTTGTTGACCGGGCTAGTCCAACTGCATATATGTCCATTTTCAGTGGAGTCCTGGGGAGAAAAGCTCCAACAAGCAAAAAAAAAGAAAAAACACAATGGGCCGGATTCACGAAACCTCCGTGTAAGACTTAATATGTCTTACTCGGAGGCTGCAGTTGAACGGTATGACATCAGCATGCCATGCATATTCATGAGGGCATGCTGAATCATACCCTAGGCTAACACGGTCCATATAGGAAAATAGGGGGCATGTCCGAATGCTGAGTATTGCAAAGGGACACGCCCCCAGAAGAAGTAAACACCCACGAGCGAGTCCTTAGAAATGTCAAGGAACACAACACCACACATCCCCACAGACTAAACCCTACTGAAAATGTGTAAAACGTAAAAATAGCAGTTTCATTTTTTTTTAATAATTTCAAAAATGTTTGTCCGCATTTGCGCTCGTTTGCGCGGGTATGCCCTTCGCTCAGCCACAGTTAGCAGACATTGAAAAGCATATAAGATCTACATATGCAAATTAAGCCAAGTAGCAATAGCATAGCGGTAGAGACGTTGGCCAAAGAGGAGGTAGTCACGGTTCGAGCCCCCACAACATCATTCACCATTTTTATTTAAATAAGTATGAAACAATCCCCTGACATATATATATATATATATATATATATATATATATATATATATATATATATATATATAAAAAACTAATTTAAGTAAAATGTAATGAAATGGGCCATGTATTTGTGAAGAAATCTGACAGAATAATTTATAAAAAAAGAATTATAATTGCCCATAGCTGAGCAACGCTTTAGCAAGCTGAATATGAGTGCCTGTAGGTGAGCAGCACTTTAACAAGCTTAATATGAGTGCCCGGAGGTGAGCAGTGCTTTAAAAAGCTTAATATAAGTGCCCGGAGGTGAGCAGCGCTTTAACAAGCTTAATATGAGTGCCCGGAGGTGAGCAGTGCTTTAACAAGCTTAATATGAGTGCCCGTAGCTCAGCAGTGCTTCACCCAGCGTAATATGAGTGCTCATAGCTAAATAACGCGTTACCCAGCATAAGCCATTTGCGCGGAGCTGCGCAGTGCGCCAACCAGCTTACCGGCAGGCAACATTGGGCAAGCTGTATCAAAGCCGCCTTTACACAGACACACCTCCTAGCCTGTCTAGACAGTAGTAAAATAAAAAAAGCAATGCCAAGGGTCGAACCCGGGATACTGTGCACCATAGTCAAAGTACTGAACCACTAAGCCATGACAGTTGTACTGAGAAATACAGTATTAGCATATATATAGGAATGAATGAAAATAGAACCATGACAAAGCAGGTTTGCTTTAAGCTGATAAATATCCAAAATGGCCAATCACAGATAAGTGCGGGAAAACCAGCATATATAAGCCCCATAGGCGGGAATACACACCATAACTGATTATGGTACCATTTGCAGTTAGGATGGCAGGTGCAGGAGAGGGAAATCGCTTTAGAGCACAAAGGTGGGGTGTTGAGGAGTCAAAATATATGGTTTGGCTCCTAGTCCATGATCATGAAGCACAACTCATGCAGGGCCAGGTTCAATGGGGAGCATACAAGGCAGAGGCGTGGAACCGGTTGGAACATGATCTCACCAGTGCCACAGGCATTCCAAGGACTGGTGAACAGGTCCGTCACCACCATGCGGACCTGAAGCGACGTAAGGAGGACCAACTGAACCGTTGGATCCAGGAGGCCTGCCAAATGCCAAATGCCCCTCTACTGAGTAAGTATCCATGTAATTACTTATGTAAGAAATGCTATCCTAGCCTATAGTATGGAGAGGTATGCTCCAATATTCCTTCATTTATATTACAGCTGCAGGTGTTCATTCTGCGAATCGGTGAGCCTATGCTGATAGGCTGCTGAGGTTGCACCACCAGGCAGGTTAGTAATTATTTAGCTGGTATTGCTATAGAATATAAGTGAGACAGATTGTAAAAGAGTTCAGTGTTGTAACCCAGTAATAAAGGTGAAATAAGCCTAGAATAAAGATTCTGCTAGTATTGTAAGATTAGATAAGTGATGCAGCCTGGAAAAGAGTGTATTGCAATCCAGTAATAAAGATTAAACAAGTCTCAAATAGAGTTTCCACCTGTATTGTAATATCAGATAACTGCTTCAGCCTGAAAATGAGTGGTAATCAATCAACAAAGGATAGACAAGTGTCAAATGCATCCTTGTAAATTCTGCCATATGAAATAAGTGAGTCAGCTGGAAAGGATTGTTGTAACCCAGTAATAAATGTTAATAAAGCCTAGAATTAAGTACCATTCTGAAATGTAAATATAAAATAAGTGAGAGAGTATGAGAAAGACAGTTTGAAGCTACCAAGAAAGCTGTAATAAGTCTGGAATAAAGGTTTACTGCAGTCACTACATAATGAAATGAATGAGACAGCCACAACCAAAGAGTGTAATGTCTTAAATAAAGTACAGAACCTGGACTGTGTCCGTCCCACAATTTGGATATGTTGCTGTACCCTTGCATTATGGAGGTAGTATGGTTGCATGAAATGCTGAACATCCACAGTTGTCTAGACCCATATAAATCAAATGTAGCAGGATTCTGTACCTGAACACAGCCAGATATGAACATATATGAATAAAAATGGAATGTATATTAATGTAGCAGTAACACTCCCATCACCAACATCCCTAAGGTTACATACAGGAAACCGTACTAATACATGTAGGGGATATATATCTGCATCTACTAGGAATGTACAGTATATGTATAGGTAGTGTAAGTTGTTAATGTAATATTTCTCCACCCTACCCTATTTTCACAAATTATGCCATTCCACACCAAACTGGGTATGTGTATTCACAATTAATTCCCATGGACATTTGTCCTGTTGGTTCATACATATCTGCATACACGTTGATGCATGTGCCCTGTTCACATATCCAAACCTTATGGCCTGTTGCCACCAATCAACCCTGCATGCTGTTGGAATGTGCACTGTTGTTCTAAATATGCATGTGTTATGCTTGCTGCTCAATGTTCGGAATTCATGGGTGTTTGGTTAATGGCAATACTGATGCATGCTGTTACAAGTAATTTTGAATGGTGTTGTTTGTTACTAACGCAAAATGCCATAAAATACTGCTAAACATAGGACAACAGGGAAGGCGGGTTCCAGCGGACCCACCTCTCCCACCTTAGCTGGCGAGTGCACCTGGCACCAGTGCCCAGGCTGGGACCTCCTCCTCCAGTGGCCCTGTGCCACCTTCACATGGAAGCGCTGCAGGGGATGGGGCTCATCCCCCCTCTGCAAGCGTGGCCGGAGGAGAGCCTCCACTCACCCTCCATAAGGTCTGGTCTGTGGTGCGTAGTGAGATCAGGCGTTCTGTGACTGATCCCCTACGCCAGCTCGAGGCAAGAGTGGCGCAACTCATGGGTGTGCCTGCCCGTCTTATCCAGTCCCCAGCACAGCCCCGGCCTGGGCTGTGAAGGCGCAGTGGTAACTGCCCATGGGTGGGGATCTCAGTTCCACTGTTGCCATCTGTGGGCTCATGGGCTCGTGATATCCAAACATCCGTCACCGTCAATTGTGTCCCCCCCCACATGTGTCATACTCCACCCCTGTATGCGTCTTGTTTGTCTTGTCTGTTAACCTCCCCAACCTACCTCCCCAAATATACCTACTTCCTGTACCTCACATTCCACTCTCACCTGAAAAAAAAATAAAAAAAAGGGCACTCTGTTCCCACAAAAAAATTACGCCCCATACATAGCTGCTCAATTCGCACAAATGTCCGCTGGACATGTAAACTGATAATTCTAATTGGCAGAGGGGGGCTCATCCCCCCTCTGCAAGCGTGGCCGGAGGAGAGCCTCCACTCACCCTCCATAGGGTCTGGTCTGTGGTGCGTAGTGAGATCAGGCGTTCTGTGACTGATCCCCTACGCCAGCTCGAGGCAAGAGTGGCGCAACTCATGGGTGTGCCTGCCTGTCTTATCCAGTCCCCAGCACAGCCCCGGCCTGGGCTGTGAAGGCGCAGTGGTAACTGCCCATGGGTGGGGATCTCAGTTCCACTGTTGCCATCTGTGGGCTCATGGGCTCGTGATATCCAAACATCCGTCACCGTCAATTGTGTCTCCCACATGTGTCATACTCCACCTGTATGCGTCTTGTTTGTCTTGTCTGTTAACCTCCCCAACCTACCTCCCCAAATATACCTACTTCCTGTACCTCACATTCCACTCTCACCTGAAAAAAAAAAAGGGCACTCTGTTCCCACAAAAAAATTACGCCCCATACATAGCTGCTCAATTCGCACACATGTCCGCTGGACATGTAAACTGATAATTCTAATTGGCAGTACAACATATTTTGTTGTCCTCACCCTGCTCTCAGGGGTGGAAGGTTTCAAATTTCACACCAAATTTCAAACATATGCACAGCTGTTGCTGATAAAGAAATGGGAAGCTATAGACTTTCCCTACATCCTTCCTGCACATCACGAGCTTGTTTTCCTACTGTCCTACCCTCTTTGTGCCCCCTTTTTCACCACTTTCCTATTTCCCTATTTTCTTTTCTTTAAAATAAAATAGCGCGGGTGTTAGCGGGAGTAAGCACTTTTAAGCAGTAGTCAGTGGGTGTGCGCTTAGCTAAGCATAGATAAGCATAGCTAAGCATCGCGGAAACTTGCGCAAACCTGCTTACAACTGCTTAAAAGTGTCTTAGTCACTCTGTATGACAAGGCCTGTAGTCTGCTCATCAGCAAAATAAAATACCCCTGTCAGTCTCGAACCCCGGACCTTGGACACACTAGTCTGCATGAATTACCACTGAGCCACAGCAGATATACAAGAACTTGGTGCTGAAAGAAATATATCATGAAATACAAGGAGTGAATGTAAAGGGAAAATAGGAAGGCCATTACACAAAGCTTGTTCTGTGTATCTTTACTGGCAATTCTTGTGGAATTGCATTACATTAGTGTGAGAAGAGAAACAGCCATGCTAGTAGGTAATAATGTTACAGTAGCACCTTACAAACCCCACACAGTATCAGAGCAGGATAAACACCGCCATATTTGATTAGGTAAGAGGCCAGACCTCTCAGCTGTGACTGATTAACAGGGATGTCCCTGATTTGCAAACAACTATTACCTGTGCCCCACCGACTCCCTGTGAAATGTACTAACAGTAGACAGAAAGGTGGGGAATCCCACGTAAAGGTACCTGTCAATAAGTTAAAGTAGGCACTACTTGCATGTCAGAAATGGTGTAGTAATACATATGCTCAAAATACCCCACAGTCACAACTGAAGAATATCTGAAATATATCACGGGTGTATCCCACTGATATTTACCTTTCCCTGAGGCTGGTCAAATATATACCTGAGAGTATCTGAGGGCTGCAAGTGTCAGAAACACACAGGCATATCAGCCTGTCTGCTGTTACATACTCTGCGAATAGCTGTAGAATTACTTCCACAAGCATGCCCTTATGTAGGAGTACAACAAAGAAATATCAAAGGATGTAGCCATCTAACATACTAATGACAGTATAGCAGTTCACAAGCACTGCATGTGCCTGATATTCATAATTGTTAGTACAATATACTTAGTTGTCCTCACCCCTCTCTCAGGGGTGGAAGGTTTCAAATGTCACAGCAAATGTCAAACATATGTACAGCTATTGCAGTTAAAGAAATGTGCAGCTATGGACCTTCCCTACACCCAGCCTGCATATCCCTAGCTGGTGTCCCCACTGACTTCCTGCTTCCTGCTTACAACTGTTTAAAAGTGCCTTATTCACTCTGTATGACAAGGCCCTAGTACTGCTCAGCAGCAAAATAAAATACCCCTGTAAGTGTCAAACCCCAGACCTTGGGCTCACCAGACTGCATGAAGTGCCACCAAGCCACAGCAAACATATAAGAACTTAGTGAAAGAAATATATCATGCATTACAAAGAGTGAATGTAAATGGAAAATAGGAAAGCCATAGCAACACATTCCAGTAAAGACAAATATCAGGCATTCAAGGAATGAATGTAAAGGGAAAATACAAAAGCCATAGCAACATATTGCAAGAACCACTGTTGTATGCCAGTTAATCCAAAAATCCCACAGGTAAGTACATACTCCCATGTAAACAGTGTTAGCATTAGCAGGTGTGAGTTAACATACACACTGAGAAGAGTGAACTGGAAGAAGCAACAGTCAGGTTTCAATACAACATGCATTTCAGTGGCTACAACACAGCGTTAGATATGAGAGATATACCAACCTTCTGACTCATACAACAGTGTCCACAGCAAACCAGCATGGTCCCCACCTTGAAAAACTGAAAGGCCTATGCCTACCTAACCTATCATTTTATAGCAGTGTCCTGAAATCACAGTGAGAACTGCAATTAACACACAGCAGGCTGAATGCAATTACTAAATGCTGGCCACCAATTGGTGCAGAGGCCATCACATGCACATGTGCAGATACCTACAAAAGCAGTCTGTACTGCCAGTCCACACATGCAATAATATCATTGCAACAATTGGAGGGAGAGAGAGAGAGAGAGAGAGAGAGACAGAGACAGAGACAGAGACAGAGACCAAAAAAAAATAAATAAAAAGCAAGCCAGCCAGCAAGCCAGCCAGCAAGCCAGCAGAAAAAAGCTGTCAGAGACAAAGGTAATGTAAACTACATAATCTAATAATCTACATACTGTGAACCCTCCATATGTGTTAGCAGTCTGTATCTATATGTATATGCAGATGTGCATAGGGCAAGGGACATACTGCAACTGTTAGTGAAGGCTGGACATACATATGTAGTTGAAGGTTGCTATGTGCACATATCAATGTAGGCTGTAGTGTGTGGCATTGAAAACAGCATGCAGTGCAGGTATATGTCATGTGGTGGTGAACTTCTGTGGGACTGAGCCAGTGAGGCCTGCTACAGCTATACAGCCTGAGGACAGCATAATGCATTATGCACAACACTATGCAATATCATTACAGAATGGTATGTCTCACAACTGTTTCAGAAGTGATATTCCCACCATGAAAGGTGGGCAGTCTATGTGCCTACATGTGCATGTATATGTACAGCAATGGATGTTTAGAAGTGTGTGTGTGTGTGTGTGTGTGTGTGTGTGTGTGTGTGTGTGTGTGTGTGTGTGTATATATATATATATATATATATATATATATATATATATATATATATATTTATATAGGGAGAGAGAGGGGGGGGCAAGGGGGCAGATGTACTGCAACAGGTGCCTGTTGACCAAGGCATGGACTGAATACCATTGTTGATACTGCAGTACCATACCCCATTCCAAAACATGTTGCCCACTAACTACCACATAGGTGGTTGCCCGCCTACCATTGGAGGTGTCAGAAGGGAACATGGGACACAGGTGTACAATAGCCTCACCTTTGATATCTACAGTGGCACACTAGTCTTGTAATCCCTGTACATGGTACATGTCATCACAAAAGGTGTGTCAGCTAGGGAAATGTAAGTCAGTGTATCCCTCTACACCTCACAATGTCTTATGCAGTATGTACCTCCCATGAGAACTACAGCAAGTGGAAAGGCCACAGACATACCTAACAAAGACTGATAATGCCCTCAAACACATTCCCTATGCAGACTGACTCTCAAAACCACAGCTAGAGTGCCTTGCATAGGTTACCACTGCTGGACATACACAGTTATGTCACACCCATACCAGTTGGCCAACCACCATGGCAACACCTCACAATCCGTCCAGCCTACATGACCTAGGGCCCTAATCCTTGTCACTGCACTAAACAGCACATGCTGGAGGTACAGGTTTCTATACACAAATATGCCCATACCCTGGAGTAAACCACCCAGCATTAACAAACAAGGCTCCTTATTAGTAGATGTCATACATACCCCTGATGAATGTTATGGAGATAGGTAATATGCCCTGTGAGTCACCTCTGTGTAACCATTTCACAGGAGCAAGTAAAATCACATTACATGTGTCCCAAAGGGCAGGGTAGCATATGGCTAGGCTGCCCTAGGCCCAGGGCCAATAGCATAGTACCTACCTATGGCACAATGCACACACACATGTACTTAGTGCAATACCAGCTATGTGACATTGAATGAGTGTGACACTGACTGTGTGCAAGGTCTGTAAAAGTGTGATAGCTTAGTGTGGGTTTGTGTCTGACATGGTAGTTGGTGTCCTTGGTGTGAGGCCAGAGAAAGATGTGTCAGTTATCGGGATGCAAACATAGTAGATTGGCATATGTTGTGCCGTACTTCCCTGTGTACGACTGTGGTGTCCCATCATAGGCAGAAGCAATACATGTATGCTCAGTAAGTGGTACTGCTGTTGAATCCAGCTCACATATGAACTGTTGTACTACCTGATGTTGTAGGCCTAAACACTACAGTATGGTGTATGTTCACATTCCCTGGTAACACTGTCTGGTGTGTTTCCTGTAGTCTGCACGGATTACATACCTCATGCATAGGTATCTGTAAGTAGGGCACACAGTACTATAAGGTACACAGTTAATGCTCATCTGTGTTGTCATACATTTGTGTGTTGTATGTATGTGTAATGTGTGTGTAATGATGCCTGTACCATGCCCGCAATCAGATGTGTGTTACAGGGTATGTGTGTGCACCTGGCAGCATGTATACTCTGTGACAGCAGTATGCTGGCTATAGTAACAACTGTGCACATATGTCAGGTAGGGGTATGGCATCAAAGACTAGGGTGGATTACCATTGAAACTGTAAATGTACATTGCATTCATTGCACGGGATGACAGTATTCTTCATCCATTAGCTTAATACATACCCCCAGTGTGAGGCTGTGCATTCTATAGTGTGCAG